>NC_056750.1:837893838-837972968 GCF_019279795.1 Protopterus annectens | reverse complement strand
GTAACGTAAGTATCAGTGGTGTCTGTGAAATAGTAGGTGATTTAATCATAAGCATCAGTGGTGTCTGTGCAATAGCAGGTGATGTAATAGAAGTATCAGTGGTGTCTGCATTATAGCAGGTGATGGGACCATAAATAGCTGTGGTGTGTGTGGGCTAGTAGGTGATGGAACCATATCTATCTGTGGTGTGTGTGCAGTAGCAGTTAATGTAACTGTAAGTATCAGTGCGGTCTCTGCAAGAGCAGGTGATGTAACCATAAGTATCAGTGGTGTCTGTGCAACAGCAGGTGATGTAACCATAAGTATCAGTGGTGTCTGTGCAATAGCAGGTGATGTTACCATAGGTATCAGCGGTGTCTGTGCAATAGCAGATGATGTAACCATAAGTATCAGTGGTGTCTGTGCCATAGAAGGTGATGTAACCATAAGTATCAGTGGTATATGTGGAATAGCAGGTGATGTAACTATGAGTGGCAGTGGTGTCTGTGCAATAGCAAGTTATGTAACCATAAGTATCAGTGATGTCTGTAGAATAGCAGGTGATGTAACCATAAGTATTAGTGGTGTCTGTGCAGTAGCAGGTGATGTAACAATAAATTTTGATGGTGTTTGTGCAATAGAAGTGATGTAGCCTTATGTATTAGTGCTGTCTGTGCAATAGCAAGTGATGTAACATAAGTATCAGTGGTGTCTGTGCAAGAGCAGGTGATGCAACCATAAGTATCAGTGGTGTCTGTGCAATAGGAGGTGATATGGGTCTATATTACAAAACCCACAACACCGACATGTATAGCACAAACTACAGTAACGGAGAATGTTCAAAACTGCGAAACATGAAATGTCGAAGTGTCATGGTTGGCCCGTCTGCAGTATAGCTCCGTAAGGTAAGTGTGTGATAGTTACGGACCTTAGGGTTAGGGTGCGGGTTAAGGTAAGTGCAGAGATAGTAATGTATGTAAGGTTTAGTGTAGGGTTAGAAGTAGGGTTTGCTTAGTGTATGTATGTGTTTTGTTTATTATGTTTGGGTATGTAGTATGTAGCACATGGTGGTGTTGGCCGACTATGACAATTCGAAATTTTAATTTTCGTGGTTTAGGGGGTTTGGCGCATTTGCAGTTTGGGCTATACGGGTCGGTGTTGTGGTGTTTGCTGAAACGGGTTTTTTATTTGGTAATATAGACCTGGTGATATAACCATCACAGCTGAAAAACATTGTTAAAATGATTTGCTCCCCAGTAATTTGCCTACCTCAAGATCTGCATAATGGGTTACAGTATTATCATACCAATGTTAGCTTTGTCTTGACTAAAACTATTGCATTCCCAATTGCACAATAATTCCTAGGACAGGCTAATGATTCATTTTAGTGCCACAAATGTTTCCTTGTTTATGGGATTTAACTGTTACTAGCCAGAACAGTTTGAAACGCCAAAGTTACAATTGTAATGGAAAATCCAATTGTCGGCAAGCTAATAATCCCCTATCTCTTTGGAAAGCAGTTTCCAACAATTGAAATTCATCAACAGAGTGCCTTTGCCCTTACCTAATCTGTTTGACATTCAGTAATAAAATTCTGTACTTGATGAAATTAGACAGTGCAGTCTGAGACAAATGTATAGACATGTTATTGAAAATTGAAATATAGAAAAAGTTTTAGGCACACATAAGGCATTACAAAAAAAACACCAGATACTAACTATCTAACCTCCACCATAATCTCTAGCTAAGCAATTTTTAGAATCTATCTGCAGCTATCTAGAAAGTGCAGAAGATACATGGCCCAAGAAAATGGAGATTAAGTTTATACCGTAGAGTAGCAGTACTTCAGGCACAGAGTTCCATCAACCTAGTTAAGTGAAAGTAGTTACTGGCTTGGATTGTTTAAGAATATAGTCACTCCACCTGAACTTTGGAGGTGCCTTGGGATGTGTCAGCACTGGGATATACGCTCTGCAAAATCCATTTTAGCAGCGACCCATTAAGGCAAAAGATGGGTCTGTTATTAGGTTCATAGGTTCATAGATAGGTACTAGGCTATCTGCCCAAGGGCATTTATAAGTGTAGCCAGAGTGTGTCGGCTTTCGCCACCCCATTGATTAATTAACTGAGTCTCTGTCAAGCAGAGCCAATGAAGTGATCCCAGGGGTGTACTTTCTGTTACCCATCCACTCGTCAAGGCTTTTCTTGAAGAGTGTTAGTGAGGGGCTCTGCCTAATGTAGTTAGGAATTTTGTTCCAAAGCATGGGGAGTCTCTGTGACAGGAATCTATCCCTCCAGCATGTTCTATTTATTGTTGTGGCGAGGTTTAGCTCACTAGAGCGTGTGGCTCACAGTGACTTGGATTTCTTTAGGTGGAGCATGTCCATCAATTCTGAGTTGGACATGACTTTGTAAGTCAGGCAGAGATCACCTCTGAGTAAGCGATATGCCACTGAGTACAGCCGGAGTTTTTTCAGTCGGGCTGCATAGGACATATGTTTGAGGCCAGTAATCCTCTTGGTGAGGTGCTTTTGTGGTCTTTCAAGCTATTGGAAGTGTCTTGTGAGGCACATTCCAAATGGGGCATTGTACTCTATGATGGGTCTGATGAGTGACGAGTAGAGGGGCACTATAACCTCTTTATTTCTAGATGCGAAACCCTCATTAATTAGATGGGCCACATAGAAGGATTTTCTAACTACTTTGGCAATATGATTGTCAAAGAAGAGATTACTATCTACCTGGGTTCCCAGATCTCTTATTACCTCTTCTGTATTAAGGGAGGCTGCCGCCTATGTGGTAATTCGTCGTTGTTTTGTTTTTCCCAAACGGGATGACTATGCATTTTTTGGCATTTAGCTTGAGGCCATGACTTTGACACCAGCTGTCTGTCTCAGTAAGGCCTTTATGGAGGATGTCCGTGTCAGCCAGAGAGTCAATTATGGCTCCCAGTTTGCAGTCATCGGCAAACTTGGTTAGCCATAGTCCTCCTGCG
This sequence comes from Protopterus annectens, assembly GCF_019279795.1. NCBI lineage: Eukaryota > Metazoa > Chordata > Ceratodontiformes > Protopteridae > Protopterus > Protopterus annectens. The sequence continues at coordinate 837,969,994 of NC_056750.1, read as the reverse complement.
TTTGCCTGTACTTCTGAGAAGTATAAGCCGAACAGTAGGGGTCCCAGAACTGAGCCTTGTGGGACACCACTTGTGACTGGTTTAGAGTCAGACCTGGAGCCCGCTATTCTTACTGTGTGAGTTCTGTTGTAAGCCAGTTGGCAACCCATCTTGTGATATAGGGGTTTATGTTCAGGCTGGTGAGTTTTTCTATAATACCTGAGTGAGGAATGGTGTTGAACGCCTTGACGAGATCAAGGTAGGCTGTGTGAACCACCTTTCCCTCGTCTATGGCCTTGGTAACTGTCTCGAAGAAGTCAACCAGGTTTAGTAGGTATGATCTGCCCTTAACAAAGCCGAACTGGGTTGGGTCAAGAGTTTGGAGGCTCCCAATGTCTTTGTTAATGAGTTCCATGATGATGCGCTCCATAGCCTTGCAGACCAGGCAAGTCAGGCTTATGGGGCGATAGTTACCAGGGTCAGTTGTGGCTCCTCCTTTGTGGAGCGGAATGACTATTGCTGTGCGCCATTCTATGGGCACATAGCCTGTGGAGTGGCTGAGGTTGAACAACGTGTTTAGGTGGGCAGTTAGTTTGTTCTGTAGTTCGTACAAGACGCAGCCTGGGACACCATCTGGCCCCATTGATGCTGTGTTTTTGGCTTTTGAAAGGGCTGTTTTCACCTGTGCATCTGTGATTTCCAGGACACTACACTTTTCCAGTATTGTTGTGGGCCCATTTGAAGGTGAAAGCGAGGTGAAGTTTGCACTGAATCTATCTGCCAGTATGTTGGCAATATCAGTAGGTTCAGTATATTTTGTGCTATTTTGCACTATCTCAGAGCATATCTGTGAGTTGCCACTTAGACTCTTGACATAGCTAAAGAAGGCTTTGTGGTTATCTTTCGAATCCTTGGCTATTTTTCTTTTGAAGTTAGCCTTGGAATATTTTTATGAGGGACCTTAGTTTCTTACTGATACTGATCAGGGATGTCTTTCCTTCTTGGGATTTGCTTTTTTTCTGAACTAGTTTCCTCCTCCTCTTGTATAACCTGTTTATGGCAGGGGTCCACCAGACTGGTTTCCTTCTCTTAGGGGAGTGAGTCTTGGTTTTGCTAGGGATGGCATGATCCATGCATCCTTGTAGGTGCTCATAGAGTGCAACTGTAAAGGATTCTGCATCTTGGGCAGTGTTATCCTTTAGCGTGGGGGGTGTGAAACTTACCACCTCTGCCTTAAGTAAGGTGAAGTTTGCTTTAGAAAAGTTTTTCACTGTGGTTTCCTTGGCTGGGGGTGGTGGTGGGGTGTGGACATCCAGGGTGATTAGTTTATGGTCTGATCTAACCAGTGATGGGTTGACCCCCGGTACGGAGCACCTGTCGCCCATGTTGGTGATGACCAGGTCCAATATGTTGTGGCCTCTGGTAGGGAATTTTACCAGCTAATCCAGGGCATTTGAGTTGATAAATTCCAGGAAGCACTGAGCCTGGGAGTTTGTACTCAAGTAGTTTTCCCAGTTAATGGTAGGGTAATTGAAATCTCCCAAGATCAGGGTGTTCGGTAGGACCTTCATATTTTCCAGTGTCTCCAGAAAGGTGGAGTGGTGGTTCTGGGTCATGGAGGGTGGTCTGTAGCAGGCCACAATTTGCATTGCAGATTTCCCTGATGTTAGTTGCACATGGATGATCTCAGAGGTATCATGCTGAGCCACTATCCTGGAGGTGTAGGTATCCTTGACGAATATGGATACACCCCCTCCGTTTGTGTTTCGGTCCATGTTCTGTGGCCGAAATGTGTGGTATGAGTTGTAGCCCAGTAGTGCTGGGGTGCTCTCTGGAGCCTTGAACCAGGTTTCAGTTACTGCACAGATGTCAACATTCTCCATACTTAGGAGTGCTTCGAGCGCATGCATTTTGAGATTTAAACTCCTGGTGTTGAGTAGCATAACCCTCAGTTTTTTACTTGTGCTGTTTACGGAGGTGGGTTTGAATTTTGAGCCTTGCCTAAATAAGGCTGTATGGGGGAAGCAAGAGCATTGGCCAGTATTCAAAAGCCAAGGGGTGACAGGTGCATGCTGTCTCTTGTGAAGCGACATGGCTTGTCAAGCATGTCATCCCAGGCTGACAGACACTGGAGCCCCTTTGAATGACACCAGAAGCTTAGCCAATTGTTGAAATTGATCATTTTTTCTTTATACTGCGGTATCATTCTTGATGAGGGCAGGATGCTACTCAGGGTCAGGGTCATACCCGCCTGGGCTACATGATCAGAGAGCTCTTCCATGTCTCTTTTCATGTAGTCCAGGGAGGTATGGCTCAGGTCATTCACACCAACATGAACAATGACAGAGTCATATTTGTACTTGTTCTGGAGTGACCTGAGTGCTTGTGTTATGTGGCAGATTCTGGCTCCCGACAGGCAGCTAACAGTAACCTTCTCCTTGTCCAGCCTAGTGAGTGGGGTGTCAGTGTGCCTGACTATTGAGTCACCTATTACTAGTGTGTTAGGTATGTTATTTCACCTTAAGGGCTGTGATTGTGCGGCACATTGATTTTGTGTTTTATGTGTTATCTGGTTTGCGATGGGAGGTGCAGGTTTTGTGAGTATCTGCTTTGGAGCTCTCTGATGCTTTTGCAGGTTTTTATTTAGAGTCTCCGAGTATGATTTAGTGTATTTATGTGTATTTTTTGCCAGTGCTGGTTTAGTAGGTCTATGTGAGGCTGGAGGTGTGGTGCAAGTGTTAACCTTCTCCTCATGACTGTCTGTTCCAGTCTTGGGTGGAGATATCTTAGCCTCCAGTTTGGCTGTATAATTGCATCTCTCACATATGTTATTGTTTTGTGGTAGGAGGAGAGGGCTGTCTGTGTAGATGAGGCAGTTGTAACATTGCCTCAGGATACCCAGATTCACCAGCTGGACTGGAGAGTACACCTGAAGTTGCCCTTTGGTCATGCCTGAGTAGTAGGGTGAGCTGCTTAGTTGCTTGGTTGGTGAGGGGTGGATAAAGAGCCTTGTCCTGCTGGGCAGTCAAGTGTCGGGGTATATTAGTGCTTGCTATTAGGTCTGAGCAAGTGCTGGACTGTAGGATGCTTTTTGAGTGCTTAGGTTGAGAGTTAGACTAGTTTCAAGTGAAAAACTGAAGAGGAGACTTAGTGGAACTGGGAATAATTTAACCCTAGCTAACTGGTGCTGCCCAGAGCACAAAACCATGCAACGTGTTTTTTAAACTACTAACTTCTGGGCTGGAACCACTCCTCCAGGGACAGATGGCTGCTCAAAGTTCCCCTCTCTCACAGGTGAACAGAGACTTCCCTCTATCCAAGTAAGGTATGGGCATCTCAGAAACTTGTAACACAGCCCTGAATTCAGCACTAGCCTGAAAAGTGGACTATACTAGCTTAGAAAGGAGGGAAACAAGAAATGTATTTATTTTTTTTGAAAAGATAAGACAAAAACAGTAAAAAGTACACTTAAAACAGCTTTAAATGACTACAAGTGATCAGAAAAGGCTATCACACTTTAGTGTGTAGCCTACAACAGTTAAACAATTTATTTAAACAAAAAACAATTTTTTAAAAGTGCAGGCAGTCAAATAAGTACAATATGTGAAAAAAACAAGCTTTTATATCACAATAAGTGCTGGAAAATCAGCGTTTAGGCAGAAAACAGTTAAGTACAGCAACAAAATACAGACAACTGATACTCAGTCACTCCAAAGTCTCTCTTTTAAGCTAGAAGGCTTATATCAGTTTAAAGCTTTCTAGTGCTTTCCAATAGGTTAGTTACAGGAAAGATGGGAAACAAGCGCAGATGTGGTCTTTTAAACCAGAAAGTTGAAAGAGATGGACAACTTCCCGAATGGTCAATAAACTACAATTCCTGGGCCAAGAACCACTCCTCTTGTGGTAGACAGGCTACCTAGTACTTACCACTCCCACTGATAAGCTTGAAGGCTTCCCTCCAACACAGAAAGGCTTGGGGGGGGGGGCTCAGGAGCTTACAAACAGACCTCGATACAGCAAGTCTGTATCTGGACTAGATAAGTTACAGGAAAGGCAGGGAATAAACTAGGAATATTTTTTTGGACTTCTCCTTTTTTGGACCTCTCCTTATTGCTCAACACCAGGACAAACTATATCCCTCAATGTGAATAAGTACCTATTCATACCTTACATCTTAATCTCCATTCTTCACTAACTTCCTTACTTCTATCAATTTATCTCACCTAGCTTTCTCTCTAAATATTCCATAAGCTTGCTTTTCTCTCCCTTCATATTGCAATTCCTGTTTGTAGATTACTAGCTTACCTTTAATTTCTGAATAAACTGTCTACAATTTCTCTAAAAATTAAACCATTACCATTAACTTAAGCTTGCATAAAGTTTTATAGACTTGTATCTATTTTTAACCAATGTTTTCATATTATGTCTAATTTGGTACAACTATTTAAATGGTAGATGTGTTTTGTATAATTCTTGAAGATTGTAAAATTATTATTCTTAAAATGTTTTGTAATACTTTGGAGCTTTTCTCCCCAGACCTCTGCAGAAAATGGGTTCCTACTCAGACAGATATTCCTGGTAATCAAATGTCGATAAATAAATAAATAACAAGAAGTAGATGAGTCTTTCTAGTGTGTGTGTGTGTGTGTGTGTGTGTGTGTGTGTGTGTGTGTGTGTGTGTGTGTCTGCGCACGTGCATGTCTGCACATTTAGCCATAGAAAGACATAGTTAAATTCTGCTCTATTCCTACAGAAAAAAATAATTACAGCTCTGTGTTTATAGGATCATAGGTAGGTACTAGGCTATTGGCCCTAGGGCCTATATAAGCCTAGCCAAAAGGTACCCTGGCTTTTGCCACCCAATAAATTTATTTTCCTGTGCCACTGTTGAGCAGAGCCACAGAAGTGATCCCCTGGGTGAATTTCCTATCTCCCATCCAATCATCAAAATTTTTCTTGAAGAGTGCTAATGAGGAGCTTTGTTTGATATAGATAGGTAGTTTGTTCCAGAGTATGGGAAGTCTCTGGGACAGGAATCTATCCCTCCATCATGTTCTGTTTATTGTGGTGACAAGGTTTAGGTCCCTAGAGCATGTACCTCAAAGGGATTGGGATTTCTTTAAGTGGAGCATGTCCAAAAACTCTGGGTTTGACATAGCTTTGTGTGTTAGGCAGAGATCACCTCTGAGTAGGCGATATGCGACGGAGTAAAGCTGCTGTTTTTTGAGACTGTCTGCATAGGGCATCTGTTTGAGGCCAGTAATCAACTTTGTGAGGTATTTCTGTGGCCGTTCTAGTTGTTGTAGATGTCTTGTGAGGTACATACCAAAAGGGGCATTGTACTCTATAATGGGTCTAATGAGTGACGAGTAGAGGGGAACAATGACCTTTTTTTTCCTGGATGAGAAACCTTTTGTGATGAGGTGTGTCATGTAGAAGGATTTCCTGACTACTGTGGCAATATGTTTATCAAAGGAGAGACTACTGTCCACCTGTATCCCAAGGTCTCTTATCACACTTTCGGTGTTAAGTAGACTACCACCTATGTGGTAGTTCATGGGTACAGAGTTTTTACCAAAAGGGATGACAATGCACTTTTTGGCATTGAGCTTGAGGCCATAGCTTTGATACCAGGCATCTGTCTCAGCGAGACCCTTTTGTAAGATGTCCACATCTTTTGGAGTTTTGATTATGGCTCCTAGTTTGCAGTCATCTTTGAACTTCATTAGCCAAAGACCTTCTGTGTTAGCCTGTACTTCAGAGAAGTAGATGCCAAACAGGAGAGGACCCAGGACTGAACCCTGTGGTACTCCACTTGTCACTGGTTTGAAGTCGGATTTGGAGTCTGCTACTTTCACAGTGTGAGTTCTGTCAGTGACCCAGTTGGCAACCCATATTGTGACATAGGGATTTATACCTAGTTTAGTGAGTTTATCTATAATTCCAGAGTGGGGGATGGTGTCAAAAGCTTTGGCGAGATCTAGATAGGCTGTGTGAACCACCTTACCCTTGTCTATGGCTTTGATGACTGCTTCAAAGAAGTCTGTCAGGTTTAGGAGACATGATCTGCCTTTTACAAACCCAAACTGGGTGGGTTCCTGAGTTTGGAGATTACCAGTGTCATTGTTTATAAGTTCCATGATGATACGTTCCATAGCCTTGCAGACCAGGCTCATCAGGCTAATGGGGCAGTAGTTTCCGGGGTCCGTGGTGGCTCCCCTTTTGTGAAGTGGGATAACCATCAGTGTGCGCCATTCAGTGTGCACATAGCCTGAGGTGAGGCTATGATTGAACATGGTACTTAGGTGGGGTGCCAGTTCTTTCTGTAGTTCATGTAGAACACAGCCTGGGATGTTGTCAGGTCTCATGGATGCTGTGTTCTTGGCTTTGGAGAGTGTGTTTTTTACCTCTGCAGCTGTGATTTCAGGAACTTTGCATTCTTCCAGTATAGAGATGGGCCCTTTAGGGGATGAGAGGGGGGTAAAGTTAGCACTGAACCTATCTGCCAGGATGTTGGCAATATCAGTTGGTTCTGTATATTTAGTGCCATTGTGCTGTAACTCAGAGCAGATCTGAGTGTTGCCATTGAGATTTTTGAAATAGCTATAGAATGCTTTGTGGTTGTCTTTAGAGTCAGTGGTGATTTTGTTTTTGTAACTAGCTTTGGAGGATTTTATAAAGGATCTCAGCTTCTTACTAAGGCTGACCAGGGAGTTTCTCCAATCATGGGATTTTACTCTTTTTTGCAACAGTTTCTTTCTTCTGTTGTAGAGTTTGTTTATGGCAGGGGACCACCAGATTGGCTTCCTTTTTTGGAGGATATCATCTTGGTTCTTTTAGGGATTGCATGATCCATGCATTCGTGTAAGTGCTTATAAAGTGCATTTCTGTAAAATTCAGCAGTCAAACCTCTATTGTCCATCAGCATGGGTATCGTGACGTTTGCCACGTTTGTCTTAAGAAGCGTGAAGTTGGCTTTTGAGAAATTTTTTATGGTGGTTTCCTTAATGGGGGGGGGGGTCGGGGAGGGATGTGGATGTCTAGGGTTATTAGCTTGTGGTCGGATCTGACCAACGAGGAATTGACCTCTGGTGTGGAGCACTGGTTGCCCATGTTGGTAATAACCAGGCCTAGGATATTGCTGCCCTTGGTGGGGGTGTGGATAAGTTGAACCAAGGCATTGGAATTTATGAATTCCAGAAAACGTTGAGCACAAGAGTTGGTACTTGAGTAGTTTTCCCAGTTAATGGTGGGGTAGTTGAAATTGCCCATTATTAGGGTGTTAGGTTGTACCCTAATGTTTCCAGTGTATCAAGAAATGAGGAGTGGGAATCCTGGGGCATGGTGGGGGATCTGTAGAAAGCTACAATTTGGATTGCGGTCTTGCCCAGAGTTAGTTGCACTTGGATAATCTCGGATGCATTATGCTGAGTTGAGCAACTAGCATGGAGGTGTGGATATCCTTAATGAATATGGACATGCATCCGCCTTTAGTGTTTTGGTCCAGGTTAGATGGCCAAAAGGTGTGGTATGAATTATAGCCTGGTAATGCACGGGTACTCTCTGGAGCCTTGAACCAGGTCTTTGTCACTGCACAGATGTCGATGTTCTCTGTTTTAAGGAGTGCCTCGAGTGAGTGCATTTTGAGGTTTAGACTTCTAGCATTGAGTAGCAATACCCTCAGATTCTTCTTGCTTGTACCTGTTACGGTGGTGAATTTGTCATTTGAACCTTGCCTAAAAAAGGCACTATAGGGGTGGCTAGAGCCTTAGCCAGTATCCGGAATCCCAGGGGCGACAGGTGCAGGCCTTCTCTGGCAAAGCATCGTGGTTTGTCAATCATGTCATCCCAGGCAGACAGATACTGGATCCCCTTAGAATGACACCAAAACTTAGCCAATTGTTGAAGTCAATCATTTTGTCCTTGTACTGTGGTATCATTCTGTGTGATGGCAGGATGCTACTCATGGCTAGGGTCATACCTGCCTGGGCTACAAGATCAGACAGCTCCTCCATGTCCCTTTTCATGTAGTCCAGGGAGGTACGTCTCAAGTCATTCACACCAACATGGACAATGACAGAGTCATATTTGTACTTGTTGTGGAGTGACCTAAGTGCATGTGTTATGTGCCGGATCCTGGCACCCGACAGGCAGCTGACAGTAACTTTCTCCTTGTTTAGCCTGATGAGTGGAACATCAGTGTGCCTGACTATAGTGTTACCTATGACTAGAGTTTTGGGTACGTTGTTATGCCTTATGGGCTGTGGTTGAATGGCACACTGAGTTTGTGGGCTATGTGTCATTTGGGTTGTGTTGGGGGGTGGAGGTTGCTTGTGTTTCTGCTTTGGAGGTCCCTGTTTCTTGGGCAGGTTTTTACTGAGAGCCTCTGTGAATGTAAGTGTGTTTTGTGTTTCTATGTGTGTGTTTTGGTGGTGTAGGTTTTGAGGGACTATGTGCTGAGTGTGGTGTGGTGCAAGTGTTTACCTTCTCCTCTTGACTGTCTAGTCCAGTCTTGGGTGAAGAGAGCTTTGCATCCAGATTGACTATATAAGTGCATCTCTCACAGGTTGTAGTGTTGGATGGTAGGAGGAGAGGGTTGTCTGTGTACATGAGGCAATTGCTGCATTGCCCCAAGATGCCCAGGTTCATCACGTAGATAGGAGAAAACACTGGGAGCTGACCCTTAGACATACCTGGATAGGTGCTTATTTGTTAAGTACTAGAAACTGTTTTCTAGACAAGTGAGGAAAGTTGAGTGCTGTAGTAATTTGTAGCTTATTTATTGCTTACAATAAGTTCTGAACAAGTGCTGAGCTCAAAGAAACAGACGAGTACTGAAACTAAAAAACTGGCTAGTTCTAAGAAACAAAATTAAGCTAGAAGGCTTCCCTCCAACACAGAAAGGCTTGGGGGCTCATGTCTAATTTCTTTACATTGTACATCTGCTCCACCTTTACAGTAAATGATCATGTTTAGTATTGTTTAGCACATTTCCCATCTTGTATAGTTTCTTTTTATTTTACAGTTGCCACTTCTTTACCATAAAACAATTGCATGTTTATATGGTTTATCACATTTCACAACTCTATGCACATTTTCTTTCCAACAATACAAGTTTTACATAGAAATTATAGTTGATCTTAACCAAATAGCTGTGAAGTGATTGCTTTTCACATGCTTCCCAAAAGTCATCTTTCAATGACTGCTAACCTTGAAATTCCTGAAATAGGTTCATTCTGTGTTCTTACTGATTTACTGTGACAGCTGTGCATATAGTTTGGTACTTATTAGTGATCAAGTAAAAGTTCCCTTGGCTTGTAGTGCTCTTGTTTGGGCAACCTTCTGCTCATTTGTTTATAGTTATGATACATTAATTAGCCGCATTATTGATTATGAAAATGCCCCACTAGATTTGACTAAAATGTCAGTCTTGAAACTTCTGGGATCAGTACATTTGGTATATAATTTTTATCAGCAGAAGAAGCAAAATGATAAAACTTTGAAATGCATGTTAAACCATCTGTGTGATCACTGGGACTGCATGACTACAACTGTGGCTGCAGAGAACAAATACTAAGTCATGACTGTGGCATCTCAGAGAACTTCCAAAATTCCCATGTTCCACGCTGTGATGTGTGGATGCAAGGACTCATGTTAGGCATTTCAAAGGAGTTGATTGTCCTTTCTGTAAAAATGCTTGAAATGTGAAGACAGAGTTTCAAACCTCACTGTTTTAATTATCTGAATCACAATTTATTTTTCAAATTATTAGCACTTGTGTGAAGTCCCTCTTCTGGGCCAGTAATCAAGGGGCCTGAATCCCCACCAGTGACTCTGGTGAAGGATGTTCACTTGGAGCAAAAATCGATACACACAGTATTTCCAGATGCAGCTGTCTGCATCAAGCACAATTTCCTTTAAGAGCACACAGTGAACACACTTGCTATGGGGTCTGTGTTTTTCTCTCTCTATCTCTACAGGCCCCAAATAAGACTCCCCACTGGCACAGCTGTAGAGTTTAGTCCTCAGCTGAGTGTTCAAGCCAAGTCTTCCAACACCCTCTCTGTGATACCAGTGTTCTGTGTTTCTGCTCCAAGCAGCTCACACACACACACACACACACACACACACACACACACACACACACACACACACACACACAAACACACACACACACACACACACACACACACACACACACATACACACACATGGAAAAGGCTGGCACAGATTTACTCACTCTGTTACCCTTTGCCCAGACTGTAAGGTAGTTACTGCCACCAGACACTCCAAAGCCAGCTACTCTAAGGCTCTTACAAGGGTACTCAATTATACTGAGTGAAATTAATACTAATGTAAATAGTAATGTTGATCAAACAGGAAGGCTTTCAGGAGTAGCCAGTGTCACCAAGCAAATCTAAGTACTCTCAAAAGGTTAAAATATTCTCTAAAGGACCAGACACAATGAAAGGTTTAAATATATTTAATAAGTAATAAAAGGGCATTGAAATGATAAATATTTATTTACAGTAAACATCAGAATTTCAGTCACATGAAATATTAAAATAACACAGATGAATAGATTCACACAGATACAGAAAAACAGTACTTAATTAATCTCACTATATTTTCCTGACTGAGCTAAAGAATTACCATTCCCTGGTTACTTACTAAAGCAAGGGAAGATAAGTGGGTGAGAGGTCCTTCTATATCAGGTTGCAAAAACAAACTGCTCTGAGACTTCAGTCTCATCTAGTATTAAAACATAATTTTTGTGCTGAGTTGCCGAATGACATCACATACATCTGGTCATCTGACTTTGGTTCCCACATTATCCCCTTTACTAGAGGCTACCAGGCCTTAGTACAGATGTGTTCCCTTACACACCTGGAGCTTTGTTAAGATATGTTGCAGCTTCTGGAAGTCATAAAACAATTTAAAATGTCCTCCCTTCCAGAGTAGCAATTAATTCATCCCAAGGACAATATAGAAGGCTTCCTAGCACAGACTCGTTGGCTCTGGCTACATTGAGACCTGTGAGATACAACCTTTATGGCCTAAATTAAATAATTTAATTTCAGAATATTTGTGTAAAGGTTAGCTGGGTCCGAGCTTAACCTCTTCTCTTCCAATATCCTGTGTTACAGTATTAATTTCAACAATTATAATTCAGGCTGACATACAGGTGTATTTCTTTTTTTCTGTCCAGCAGGACCCACTGTTGGTGCACTGGAACACAAGCAGCTTTAGAAATACATTTTTAAACACAAGCATCTGTATAAATCAGTTTGATATACAAATGATATACTATTCTTTGCAAAACTCCAGCTAGCTATGCTGACATCCACTGCCTTACTTCTCCTGGCATAGCTGGCGATACCTCACATTGTCACAACTTGTATTACTGAGTTTCACATTTCTGATATGAACACCTGCCTTTGCAATGAAATTTGGTATCAGAGTGCAATGATTTTGTTTGTTTGGCAAATTTAGTGAATTTGTGTATGACTGTACCTTTTATGTACAGTGTTAATCATAAATGTCAAATAATGTGTTTTAAAATGATGGAAAATGAAGGACAAGTCAAAGAAAAGAAAAAAAAGAAAAAGAAAATAATGACAGGTAGAACTCAGTCTCCTTTATTCTACATTTCAGCGTAGAAAATTTTATTGGACTGATGGAAGTCGCTGGAACTATTGGTACTGGGGCAGTGGTTCACCCTCAGGTCCAGGATATCATCAGAATTGTGTGGTGATGAGTACAACAAGTAGGTGCTACTTTGTTTTCTTTTTCTTAACTAATAAAATGTCATAACAGACAGCAATGCCTATTTATAAACAAGCTGTTGCTTTTCATACTGTGAAGGCTGCCAGCCCAGCCAGCTAGAGTTTTATAAATAATTCTCTGCCATTTGTGAATAGTAATATGATTTGTATGCTTGCCTTACAAATGTAAGAAAACTATGTTCTGTACTGAGCTTTAAGATTGCAACCACAGTGCACCCTGCTGGAAAAGAGCAGAAATGTGTATAAACTACATGCCTATGCAAATATATGTGTTAATGGTAAAGGCAGGAATATACAGAGTTAACTTGCAAACTCTAAGAAAATAAGTAAAGAATTTTATGATATGCTATAAAGTTAGTTTATCTCAGCTAAGAGACAGGATTTCTAGTGCTAGGGGTTTATTTCTATTGTCTTGAGACAGAGATAATTACTAGGTTTCACACGTAAAGTGTTTTCGTATTGCTCTGTGGCTTCCTAGCAGCTGTACATCTGAGAAATAAATATTTTTCTCAGACACGGGTTAAATTTTAAGTTCCTGTTTAGCCTGGAAACTAAGGGCAGAGGTGACAAGAATGATGTAATCTGAGATGACCCAGCAGAAATGTTTGTTAGTAACTTAAGAACTATCTCAGAGAGAAAGGTGGTGCATTTTTGTATCTTGTCTTAGACCTGGAAACATTCACCCAGCACTTGCTTTGCTCTGTAAGTAAGACTTAGATTACAATGTTTTTTCTTAGAGAGAGGAATATAGTACAATTAGTCTAGATGTTTTCTGTACTTATGTGAGACTGTCCTGCAATGTTTGTTTGTCTTTTCGGCCACAGCAGAACTCCAGTCCTCTAATGATTGGCAGTAGATTTTTATGGTGCCAAGTTGCCAGCCCAACGCCCAACCTTCAGCGAAGGAACGCCCATTCATGCATGTCTTTCGGAGGCCACGCGACCACGGGGAGGACATACAGAATGTTGTTTTAAAATATTTCCTGTGATTCTGAACTCTATTGTCACTGTGTCTTCTGCATTTATTATTAAATATATTTAAACCTTTTAATTGTTGCTGTTTTTGCATAAAGATATTTAAGCTCTTAGAGTGCTTTAATATGTATTTGATGATATTGTACAGGCTACTCTGGAATAGCTTTATAAGTTCTGGTCATATTTATCATTTGGACAAGAGTAACATTACACAGTAGAATTGGTCTCCCTTTGGGAAGGGCCTTATAGTGGCTGATAAGAGTGGTTGGTGGCAGCTGGTACTACTGTATAGTCTGGAAAGAAGGGGAGCATAAGTAGTGAACATGTGCCAGCCTTCCGCAGGAGTGTCTATATGTTTGTATACAAATCAAATCTCAAAGTGTGTGTGTGTGTGTGTGTGTGTGTGTGTGTGTGTGTGTGTGTGTGTGTGTGTGTGTGTGCGTGTGTGTGTGTGTGTGTGTGTGAGCTATTTATTTATTTATTTACATTTGTTGACCGGGTTAGTCTAACTGGATATATGTCTATTTTCAGTAGAGGCCCGGGGAGAAAAGCTCCAAGCATAGACAGAAAACTTATTATACAATATTAATATAAAAAATTAAGCTATTATCAAGTACAGATAACTATTTGAATATTTGTGAAAGAAAAAAAGAAAAACAAAAAATATTGTGTGCCGAGTTATTTAGAGGGGAATGAACTAAGATCAAATACAGAAGAATAAACAATATTTGACAGGGAAAAAAAAAACACAAAGAGTAATGCATTTTAAAAAGTTATAAAAAGGTTTTTTTTTTTTTTAGTTTATTTGTTGGTACAGGTAGGAAACATAGTACAGCAAAAAGGACATTGAAAGGTGTGAGCAATATAGTACACTGGAGAAGTGAAGTAAAAGGGAGAGCAGGAATGGGTAAAGTGAAAAATCAGTCAGGGTTTGTACAGGGACAAAGCCAGTGAGTTTTAAGATGCTCTTTGAGATGTTTTTTAAAAAGATGTGTGGAAGAGAGAGTAGAAAGTTCACTTGGAAGTTGGTTCCAGGCTTTTCCCACAGTGTTAGTGAATACAGAGTCCCCAGCTTTGTTGTTAGATTTAATAGTGGAAACTAGAAACTTACTAGCTGAGCGAAGAGTTGAAAGGTTTTTGTAAGGGGTAGTCAGATTAGAGAGGATTGGGGTATTATTGGGGTGGTAAAGTATCTTTTGGGTTATAGTAAGTTGATGACAAAGTAGTTGGTGCTGCAGTTCTAACCATCCCAATTGTTTGAGGGTGAGACACTGGTGGGTTCTAAAAGGGTTGCCAGTGGCAAATCTGGCTATGTTATTATAGCTAGTGGCAAATTTGTTAAGGTTGTTTTTAGAAAGATTAGTATAAATGGCGGCAGCATAGAACAGGGTAGAGATCAGGTGAGTCTTGGCTATAGTGGTTCTGGCTGTTGGTGTAAGGAAGGGTTTGATTCTATACAGGGAACCTAGTTTTTTGTTGACAGATTTTATGGTAGTGTTGATGTGATCGTTATAGCTACGGTTGTTGTCTATGGTTATGCCCAGGAGACTGGTTGTAGTATCAGGGGATATGGTGGTTCCATTTTTAGAGGTTATAGTGAAGAGAATTTGTGGTGATTTTAGAGTAGGAGTAAAGAGTAATACTTTTGTTTTTTTGGGGTTCAGGAGGAGGCAATGTTGCATGAACCAATTTTCAACAGTATGAAATACAGATTGGGTGAGGGTCTGGAGTGAGGTTGAGGACCTAGCTGAGCAGATTAAAGTAGAATCATCAGCATATTGTATGCAGGTGGCTTGAGGAATTTTAGTATTTAGGTCATTAATAAACATTGAAGAGAGAAGAGGGCCTAGGATAGAGCCTTGAGGTACTCCAAGGTTTATGGGGAGGGGAGTTGAAAGCTTATTGTCCCAAAGGATTGCTTGATGTCGGTTGTCTAAATAGGATTTAAACCAGAGTAATGCCTGTGCGTCCTGTGAATGGGCTTTTAATATCTCAATAAGCAGATTATAGTTGACTATATCGAAGGCTTTTGAAAGGTTGATAAACAGAGCGGAGGAAAGAGAGTTATCGTTACGATTTTTGTTTATACAGTCAGAAAAGGATAGCAGGGCAGTTGAAGTACTATGGAATGGTCTGAAACCATGTTGGCAGTTGACAAGAAAATTGTTGTGGAGGAGATGGTCGAGTAGTTGTTGGTGGATGCATTTTACCATTATTTTAGCTATAGGAGAGAGTAGGGCGATTGGTCTAAAGTTAGAAATATCAGTTGATGCCCCACCTTTATGTAGAGGAATGATGTGAGAGACTTTCCATATGAGAGGGATTTTACTTTCAGAAATAGTTCTGTTAATAAGGATAGAAATAGGGTAGGCAATGGCTTTAGCTGCAATTTGCAGGTATTCTGCTGGTATACAGTCAGCAGAAGGGGTGCATGGCTTTTGTTTTTGAAGGAGGTTACAAATGAGGGATGTAGGTACTGGTTGTATGTGAAAAGAAGGACCTGAATTTGTTGTGGTATTAGGTGGGAGGGAGTTAGTGGGTGGTAGAGTATTAGCTAGAATTTGTATGGCTTCTATAAAGTAGTTAAAGGAATCAGCTATTAGTTTAGAGTTATTGTGGGTGATTCCTGATGGGGTGGGAGACTTGGAGTGCCCTGGGTGAAGTAGTTTGTTCATAGCTGACCAGAAATTTTGTGGTTTTTGTTTGTGGGTTTGTTGGAGGTGAAGGTAAAAGTTTTTTTTGTCTAGCAGAATTTCTTTTTTGGTGGCATTTCTTAATTGTTTAAAGTAAAGGTGGTCAGAAGGGCTTTTAGAGGCTCTCCACGTGGCCCAGATTTTATTTCTTAGGAGGATTTTTTGCCTAGTTTGTTTTGTGAGCCATGGGGCAGTTTTGGTCTTTATTCAGGAGGAGCGCTAGGGAGCGACAAGGACAGAAAGCACTAGTTGGACAGAGAGGGTGCTGGAAGTCTTGGCTTGACCACTCAGCTGAGATCTCAACCCTATAGCTGTGCCAGTGGGGAGTCTTAGTAGGTATCTGGAGAAAGAAGGAGAAACCAGTCCCAGACTGACTGTGATCTCTGCATGCTCTTATTGGAAATTGTACTTTACTGTGTGTGTACTTGTCATCCTCCCAATGTGCACATCCCTCACTGGCATTAGTGGTCAAGATTGAGGCTCCTTGATTAGTGGTCAGGACTGAGGCTCTTTGAGTACTGGGACAGGGAAGGAGCATCACATATTAATTAATTATCTCCCTCTTGAAAACTCAAGCTAGTTCTTCAAGTAACCCTTGCAAATCCGTGGCTTGAAAGGATTGAGCCTATCTGAGAAACCTTACCCCATTCCCTGTCTTGAGAACCCATCTATGTTTGCATTGCTAACCCCATTGTGGTGCTGCACTGTCATATCATATGCTTACAACCACAGACTCCACTTTAGTAACTTGGCATTTTGCTGGCTGGCTCAGTGTAACCATGTTAGGGGATTGTGACCTGTAACCCAGTGAATTTCTTCCATACAGCTAAGGCTGAAGTTTCTGCAGTGCCCACACTATGGTTAGACATTCCTTTTCTATGGCTGCATAACAGTTTTTCCTGGGTTGGAACCTACAACTGAGATAAACCACTGGGTGCTCTTCTCCCTCTGAAGAACTCTGGCTAAGTACAGCCCCCATCCTATGGTTCAAAGCATCCACCTGCACAACAAATGCTTTTCTGTAATCTGGACTGGGTAACACAGGGGGTCCTCCCAAAGCTCCTTTAAGCTTTTGGAATGCTGCTTACATGCTGGGGTCCACACTACCATATCTGGCCTGTTTTTCCATCTCAGGTCTGTGAGGGGACCAGCTATGGTACTATAACAGGAGACAAGCTTTCTGTCGTACACTGCTGGCCCTACAAACTGCCCTTACCTGCTTTTTGGTAACAGGTGCAGGCCATACCCGAATGGCTTCCATTTTGACAAGGTCTAGCCTGATCTTACCACTCCCCACTCTATGTCCCAGGTAGGACACCCCTGCAATACCCACCTGACATTTGCTGGGCTTAATGGTCAACCTTGCCCTCTGTAGTCTGCCCAGCACCTCCCTGATATGCTGAAGGTGCTCTTGCCAGGAGTGGCTGTAGATGGCAATATCATTTTTTTATTTATTTTTTTATTTTACATTTGTTGACCGGAATAGTCTGACTGGATGCATGTCCATTTTTCAGCGGAGGCTCAGGGAGAAAAGCTCCAAGGGTAAGCAGATACAGCATTACATCATCTAGGTAAGCAAGGGCAAAATCTCCTGCTCCTGCTAGGATATGATCTACTAGCCTCTGGAAAGTCTCTGGGGCATTTTCCGCCCCAAAGGGCATCTTTGTGAACTCATACAAGCCAAAAGGAGTCACAAACGCTGGCCTCTCCCTAGCACAGGGAGTCAAGGGCACCAGCCAGTAACCCTTGGTAAGATCAGTGATAGTAAGATACTTAGCCCCACCCAGCTGCTCTAGGGCTTCATCTGTCCTAGGCATGGGGTAAGCATCTGACTCTGTGTGACTACTTAATTTCTTGTAGTCCACATAGAACCTGGTGCTGCCATCCTTCTTTGGTACCAGCACCACTACACTAGGGAGGCCCATTCCCCTAGTTCCAAGATTTCCTGTATCTCCTCCCTCAGAGTCTGTTTGACACTCTCTGGCACCCTATAAGAGGCCTGCCTAATAGGCCTTTGGGGTCCTGTAGCCACATGGTGCTGCACCAGGTGGGTACACCCTGGTTTCCCAGTGAACATGTCCCTAAATCCTGTAAAACTGCTTGGATTTCTCAAACCTGAGTAGGGGATAGCTGCTTGCACATTGCTACCCCTTCCACAGAGGTGTCAATCTGAGCTTCACTGAGGAGATCAGTTACCTGAACCCCCTCAGACTCTTCCTGCAATACACTGCAAATACTCAGCACAAGGGTCTTCCTATCATGGTAAGGTTTCATCATGTTAACATGGTACAATTTGTGTCCCTGCCTCCTGCCCAGCAGTTCTACCATGTAGTTAACATCACTGGCCTTCCTTACTACCTTGTAGGGTCCCTCCCAAGCTGTCTGCAACTTGTTGTGTCTGACAGGAATGAGAACCATTACCTGCTGTCTTACAGCATACTCTCTAGCTTGAGCATTCCTATCATACCAGACCTTTTTCTGCTGTTGGGCTTCTGACAGGTTGTCCTGGGCCAAACCCATGAGTTCCCTGAACCTTGTCCTGGGGTTTAGGACATATGCCTTAACAGACTCCTTGTGGGATTCACACTCACCCTCCCACTTATTTCAAATTAAATCTAGAGGCCCCCTCACCTTATGTCCATACAACAACTCAAAGGGTGAAAAACCTGTGGATTTTTGGGGCACCTCTCTGTAAGCAAACAACAGATGGGGCAAATATTTGCCCCAATCCCTCTTAACTCATTACATCCGAGTGATGCCTCCAGGTGCATCTGCAGTTACCTCCTACTGCTCTTCTAGGTGTCAAATATTACTTGCAATTACTTGCATTAATAATTCCAAAACCATGCTACATCCAGGGTATCAGAATATTTTATCTTGAAGCATACATGATGGCAGACACAACTGTATTGATATTTTACCTCTGTCAATGAGTATTTGTTAGAATTGTAAAGTGATAATCTCTAACAAAGCATTTTCCACATTTTCTGCCTCAATGGAGGACAGAGAGTCACTACCTCAGGGTATCTAGTAGCATAATCTACTACCACTAGGATATACTTTTTCCCTGTGGAACTTGGGATATTCAGATTCAGAGGCCCCACAATATGCATATTTACCCTCTGAAATGGCTCCCCAATCACAGGCAAAGGCATCAAAGGTGCCTTCACCTTGTCTCCTACCTTACCTGCATTTTGGCACTGCTCACAGGTCCTGTAGTACCCTGTTACATCTCTGGAAATCCCAGGTCAATAGACGTTCTGCATAATATGTCTCTTCATATGGTTTATGCCCATGTGACCTGCAAAGGGAATATCATGGGCTATGGCTAGAAGTGCCAGATGGTGGGCTCTGGGCACTACCAACTGTTTTATTCTCTCATACTCTAGCCCTCCTTCAGGGGTCCACTCTCTATACAGTAAACCTTTTTCCCAGTATACAGATTCCCCCTTCCCTTGAGAATCAGGTGCCTCACTAGCTACCTCTCTCAGGCCTTGCAATGTAGGGTCTGAGAGCTGAGCCTGTCTTTGTAACCTTTCCTAGTGCCTCTATCACAGGAAGTCTGGTATCCTCTGACAGCGGTGCCTCACTGTTAGCCTGGGTACTACTACTCATCTCTACCCTTGCAGTCACTCTGTCCAAGGGAACATCAGTACCCACAAGCAGCTGTGGCTCACCTTCAGTCTCACTGCTACAGGGTAGCTTCCTCCCTGAAATAACCACCTCACCAGTCCTGGCTGCAAGTGTGCAGTCTGTCTGGGTCTCTCCCCAGGCTACCAGACCCACATGCTTGTCTTTAAGGCTAACTCTGTGTAACTGCATGAACACATGGTACTGCATTATCAAAATCATTCCCTATCAGGACAAATGCAGGGATATCTCAAACACACCTAATTGCTAGCTTCCTTTTCCACAATCCCAGTCAGGGTGAACCCTAGCCAAAGGTATTTGGAATGGGAACCCTCCTAAAGTTTTAACTAGAGTAGATTTCCCAGGCAAGTAGTGCTCCTCTGTAACCATTGCAGGCTTCACAATGGTTATGTCAGAGGCTGTGTCTATCTTAGCCATGGTATCTTTGCCATTCACTAAGCTAGGATATAACCTCTTGTGGTAGTTTGGTACCCTTGTTGTTTCAAGACAACCTGCTCTTGGCTTTTTGTCATTCCCACTTACTGACTCTCTCGCATTTTGTTCCCCAGCTTGCCTCTGTGGACATCTATATGCTACATGGCCTCACTGGTTGCATTTAAAACATTTAATCCTAGGTCTCCTTTTCATGTTGCCTCTGCCTCTAATTCTCCTTAGCTTCCAGATGTTTCAGTCTCTTTGCTGCTCCCATTTCTAAATACTTGGCCTCCAACTCAAGTCTGGTCCTCTGTGGAAAGGTTGAGCTGTCCATTTTCTGAGAGTTGTACATCCCCACAGACCATCTGATCCTCTTCCTGGTTGCTATTCTCTGATGCAGCTGTGACTAAAGCTGCAATCATGTCTGCTTTAGTCAGCTTAGCATGCACCTGTCATTTAGCCTGGCACATCTCAGCCAACTGGCTCCTTGTCAGCTTGCCATACTCCTCTGCTGACATGCTTGCCTGTTCTCCCCAACTAACTAAGCTAACAAAAGAAATAAAACAATTGTGATATGAACTCTGAATGTTCATTGCATGGCTGATTTAGAGTACGTAAACAACACTAGGCCAGCAATATACGATCCAGAAGTAATAAAAATAGAATAATTAAATCGAAAACATGAAAATAGCTGGATAATAAGCCTTTTATTAAACAGACCGGTTTCGGCAACCAATGCCTTCTTCAGTGTATAAACAGTTCACCAAAAATACAATCCATTTATATACACACCCCACCTGAGAGACAAATGGAGAATGCAACCAATAAATAATTAAAGAGAAAGTACACAAAATGTAACCTGCAGTAATGCATGAAAGTAAATGCAGTCATGACTTAACAATATATAACAGATATAACATATATATAGGGAATTGCAAAATAAAAGATGAAAAATATATTCTGAACTAACCCCCACATGTAAAACTATAAAACCTGAATATAAACAGTGTAGCATAACTGAAAATCTAGTTATGCTAAAGACATATATCATAAATGCTGTCATAACCAAAGAATCCCATCCACAGCATGAATAAAGTGCAATGATGGTTCCAACAGAAAAATTGTGGTTAACAAATAATGATGTGGCCGAATTGGAAAATTCATGCTTAATCCAATGTTCCAATATAGTTCCTGCAGCTGTAATCAAAGCAGATATGTCGATATGCCAATGGCTGTCCTTCATCAGATCCTATATGACACATGAGAAAAACTGTAGAAAGATATGAAAGATAGAGGCATACAGATTATTATAAACCAATATTCATGAAATTCATGGTGTAAACTAAGTATATACATCATTTGATATAAACAGAAAATGAGCTGCACCAACCTATATCTCCATGTTTACAAATGGTCATTCAATCCAGGAGGGAATAAGGCGCCCAATGTAATAATCCAATGTTGTTCTTTGTGAGTAAGTATTCTATGCCATCCCTGGGGATTGCTGCGATCCCCCAGAATTCTGTCAATGATTACAAAAGAAAACTGTGCTTCAGGATGTTTCAAAACATGCCTATATAAGGCATTGGTTTCCTTCCTGGTTTTAACTAAGCTAACAAAAGAAATAAAACAATTGTGATATGAACTCTGAATGTTCATTGCATGGCTGATTTAGAGTACGAACACCTTCAATGACAACTGCACACAATCTACAGGAATTCAATATCCACACCACAACAAGCTAATTAATATGTGATGTGGCCATCTCACCACTATGAAAAAATTTATATTTGATGTGGATATCCCACCACTGCCAAACAATTAATATTTGACACCCCTGCCCTGGCCCAGTAATCAAGGATCCTCAGTACTCACCAATAACACCAGTGAAGGATGTGCACATTGGGAGGATGACAAGTACATGCACAGTAACGTACAATTTCCCTTAGGAGCATGTAGAGATCACAGTCAGTATGGGGCTGGTTTCTCCCTCTTTCTCCAGATGCCCAATAAGACTCCCCACTGGCACAGCTATAGGGTTAAGATCTCAGCTGAGTGGTCAAGCCAAAACCTCCAGCATCGTCTCTGTCCAACCAGTGCTTCCTGTCCCTGCCCGAGTAGCTGACACACATACACACACACACACACACACACACACACACACACACACACACACACACACACACACAAACACTTTGAGATTTGATTTGTATACAAACACACAGACATTCTTGGGGAAGGCTGGCACAGGTTCACTAGATATGCCCTCCTTCTGCCCAGACTATACGGTAATACCAGCTGCCACCAACCACTCTTACTAGCTAATATAAGGCCTTTCCCAATGGGCGATCAATTCTACTGTGTAATGTTACTGTTATCCAAATAGTAAGTGTGACCAGAACTTTTAAGACCATTCCAGAGTGGCCTGTACAGTATCACCAAATACATATGCAAGTACTCTAAGAGCTTATATATCTCCATACAAAACCAGCCACAATTAAAAGGATTAAATATGTTTAATAATAAATAATAAAAGCACAAGACAATACTCATTAACTCAACACCGTGACAATAAAGTTCAGAATCACAGGAAATATTTTAAAACAACAGTGCAGGACAGTCTCACAAAGGTACAGAAAACATCTAGACTAATCTTACTATGTTCCTATATTTAAGAGAAAACACTGTAATCTAAGTCTTACTTACAGAGCAAAGCAAGTGCTGGGTGAATGTTTCCAGGTCCAGGACCAAGACAAGATACAAAATGCACTCACTTTCTCTCTGAGGTAGTTCTTAAGTTACTAACAAACATTTCTGCTGGGTCATATCAGACTACATCATTCTTGTCACCTTGTCACCTCTGTCCTTAATTTCCAGGCTAAACAGGAACTTAAACTTTAACCCATGTCTGTGAAAAATACTTATCTCTCAGATGTACAGTTCCTAGGAAGATACAGAACAACACAAAAACACTTTACATACGAATCCTAGTCATTATCTTTGTCTCAATAAACCCCTAGCACTAGACATCCTATCTTTTAGCTGAGATAAACTAACTTTATAGCATATCGTAAAACTGTTTACTTATTTTCTTAGGGTTTGCAAGTTTACTCTGTATATTCCTGCCTTTGCCATCAACACATACATTTGCATAGGCATGTAGTTTATACACATTTCTGCTCTTTTCCTGCAGGATGCCCTGTGGTTACATTCTTGAAGCTCAGTAAGAACATATAGTTTTATTACATTTGTAAGGCAAGCATACAAATCATATTACTATTCACAAATGACATAGAATTATTTACAGAATGCTAGCTAGCTGGGCTGGCAGCCTTCACACATACTACACTATCAATCTGCAGACTATTACAAGCTTAGCTAAAAACTAGAGGTCAGAATCAAACTGTTTACTTTTTCTCTCTGAGTTAAAGACCTTAACCATTAAGCCAACCCCTCCCTTTCTCACCTTTCCATGCACTTCAGATGGATATGGTCATCGCATTTCCTTACATGTAATTTATTTCTAAAAAAAACAGTTGTTTGCAGCATTGAATGACAAAAATGTTTTGCTATAGAGCTGGCACTATTAGAGAACATTCCTAAATGGATTCTTTCTTGGGTGTATCTTCTTCACCAGTCAAAATACTACATAATTTTCTATAAAAATACAGTTTCAGAATCAGTCATCTGCATACAGCTATGAATGTTATGACATAATGGCCCAACTACATAACAACACATGTTCCAATGGCTGGCAGCCTGCCTACATTCAACAAGAAATCACCTTGCAACAAATAAATACATAAAAAACTTGCATACTGTTGTATTAAAGCAATATATGTATTAATGTATGTAAAATTAATGTATATAAAAATATGTTTTTCATCTGCGGATTGGGCTACACATTTATTTATTTATATAAGTTCTTAAAAGTGGCAGTATTTTGTAGTATTTTAACAGTAATTTAATAATGCAATGGTAAGAACAGCTGCAATGGTTCTTAAGCTTTTATAATAAAGTAATAATTTAATTGTTGAAAATGATCATAACATGACATGGGCTGAATGAATGCCAGGCACCTTTTTTGTTGTAGTACTTTTGCAATGTCTTCTGCGATTTAAAAAGCAGCTTCAAGGTAGTTTATTGTTTTTAATAGGTTCATAGGTTCATACTAGGCTATCTGCCCTAGGGCATTTATAAGCCTAGCCAGAGTGTGTTTGGCTTTCGCCACCCATTTTAAATGAATTTTGCTATGCCCTTTTTCGAGGTTAGTGTACTGTGCCTCTGTCTAACAGTGACACAGAAGTGATACTCGGAGTATATCTACGATCTCCCATCCACTCATCAAGATTCCTCTTGAAGAGAGTCAATGAGGGACTCTGCCTAACCTGGACTGGGATTTTATTCCAGCGTGAAGGGAGCCTCTGGGTTATGAATCTGTCCCTCCAGCATGTCCTATTTATTTCAGTGCTGAGGTTCAAGTCTCTCGAGTGCATAGTTCGATGGGATTTGGATTTTCTGAGGTGCAGCATGTCCATTAATTCCGGGTTGGACATGGCTTTATACATCAGGCACAGATCGCCTCTGAGCAGGCGGTATGCCACTGAGTAGAGCTGGAGTTTCTTTAACCGGGTAGCATATGGCATCTGTTTGAGCCCTTTGATCCTTTTGGTGAGGTACTTTTGGGGTCTTTCCAGTTGCTGCAGGTGTCTGGTAAGGTACATCCCAAAAGGGGCATTGTACTCAATTATGGGCCTGATGAGGGATGAATAAAGAGGCACGATGACCTCCCCTGATCTAGATGTGAATCCCTTCATGATTAGGTGGGCTATATAAAATGTTTTTCTAACCACTTTGGCCACGTGGTTGTCGAATGAGAGATTGCTATCAACTTGGGTCCCCAGGTCCCTAATTACTTCTTCCATACTTAATGGATTACCATCTATGTGGTAATTTGTGGGCACTTTGTTTTTGCCGAAGGGGATGACTATACACTTTTTGGCATTTAGCTTGAGGCCATGGCTCTGGCCCCAGTTGTCTGTTTCTATGAGGCCCTTTTGTAAGATGCTTGTGTCGGCTGGAGAGTCGATTATGGCACCCAGTTTGCAGTCATCTGTGAACTTGGTCAGCCACAGTCCTTCCGTGTTGGCCTGTACCTCCGAGAAATATATACCGAACAAGAGAGGTCCCAGGACTGAGCCTTGTGGGATGCCGCTTGTAACTGGTTTGGAGTCTGACATGGCTCCAGCAATTCTAACCATGTGGGTTCTGTACTTGAGCCAGTTTGCAACACATCTAGTGACATAGGGGTTTATATTTAAGCTGGTGAGCTTATCTATAATGCCTGAGTGGGGTATTGTATCGAAGGCTTTTGCGAGGTCCAGGTAGGCTGTGTGGACCACCTTCCCCTCGTCAATGGCCTTGGTGACTGTTTCAAAGAAATCAACCAGGTTTAAGAGGCAGGATCTGCCCTTAACAAAGCTGAACTGGGTAGGATCCAGTGTCTGTAGGTCCCCAATATCTTTATTTATGAGGTCCATAATGATCCTTTCCATAGCTTTGCAGACCAAGCTAGTCAGGCTTATGGGGCGATAGTTTCCAAGATCCGTTGAGGCACCACCTTTGTGGAGAGGGACCACTGTTGCTGTATGCCACTCTTTGGGTACATATCCTGTAGTAAGGCTGAGATTGAACAGTAGTTTTATGTTTGGGTTTAGTTCTTCTTGGAGTTCATGTAGGACGCAGCCCGGAACACCATCTGGTCCCATTGATGATGTGTTTTTTGCTTTGGCAAGGGCGGCTCTTACCTGAGCATCTGAGATGTCAGGGGGGCAGCACTCTGCTGGAATAGATATTTGCCCTTTTGGTGGGGAAGGGGGGGAGAAGTTTGTGCTGAACCTGTCAGCTAGGATGTTGGCAATGTCTGTGGGTTTGGTGTATTTCTTGTCATTTTGGACTAATTCTGAGCATATCTGGGAATTCCCACCCAGGTTCCTAACATAACTAAAGAAAGCCTTGTGATTATCCTTAGTGTCCTGTGCAATTTTTCTCTCGAAGCTGACCTTAGACGATTTTATGAGTGCCCGTAGTTTTTTGCTAATACTGATCAGAGATGCCTTCCCTTTTTGGGATTTTGCTCTATCATGTAGTAGCTTCCACCTTCTATTGTATAGTTTGTTTATGGCTGGGGTCCACCAGACAGGACGCCTGCCTTTGGAGGATTGGGACTTGGTTTTATTTGGGATTCCATGATCCATGCATTCCTGAAGGTGTTCATAGAATGCATTTATAAAGGATTCTGCAGTCTGGGCCATATTTTCCACAGGCCCAGGGGCTTTGAAGGATTCCACTTCAGTTTTGAGGAGTGTGAAATTTGCTTTAGAGAAGTTTTTCACTGTGGTTTTCTGGGCAGGGGCTGGGGTCGGGATGTGAATATCTAGTGAGATTAGTTTATGGTCTGATCTTACCAGTGAGGGATACACTTCTGGTCTGGAGCATAGAGTCCCCATGTTGGTGATGATGAGGTCCAATATGTTTTCCCCTCTTGTGGGAGTGGTAACAAGTTGTTCCATAGCATTTGAGTTTATAAATTCTAGGAACCTTTGGGCTAGGGTGCTGGAGCTAGAGTAATGCTCCCAGTCTATGTTTGGGTAGTTGATGTCGCCCAATATAATGGTGTTTGGAGAGACCTTCATATTTTCCAGTGTTCTCAGGAAGGCCGAGTGGAGTTCCTGGGTTTGGGAGGGTGGTCTGTAGCAGGCTATAAACTGGAAGGCAGTTTTACCCACTGTTAGTTGCACATGGATAGTCTCTGATGCTTCGTGCTGTGCCACCAACCTGGAGGTGTGGGTATCTTTGATGAATATTGATACTCCCCCTCCTTTTGTGGTTCAGTCCAAGTTTTGGGGCTGAAAAACATGGTATGAGGTACAACCTGGTAGTGCTGGGGTGCTCTCCAGAGCCTTGAACCAGGTTTCTGTTACTGCACAGATATCGATGTTCTCCATGCTAAGAAGAGTTTTGAGTGCATGCATCTTGAGGTTTAGACTTCTGGCATTGAGTAGCATTACTCTTAGTTTCTTATCCCTTGTGATACCTATGGAGGTGGGTTTGTCTTTTGAGCCTTGCCTAAAAAAGGCACTATGGGGGTAGCAAGAGCCTTTGCCAATATCCGAAAACCCAGGGGTGACAGGTGCAAGCCGTCCCTAGCGAAGCATCGTGGCTTGTCGAGCATGTCATCCCAGGCTGACAGGCATTGGATCCCCTTTGAATGACACCAATACTTAAGCCAATTGTTGAAATTTATCATCTTGTCTTCATATTGTGGCATCATTCTTGGTAAGGGTAAGATGCTTCTCAAGGTCAGGGACATACCGGCCTGGGCTACATGCTCAGAGAGCTCCTCTATGTCTCTTTTCATGTAGTCCAGGGAGGTATGTCTCAGGTCATTCACACCAGCATGGACAATGACTGAGTCATATTTGTACTTGCCTTGGAGTGACCTGAGTGCTTGTGTTATGTGGCGGATCCTAGCACCCGACAGGCAGCTCACTGTGACCTTCTCCTTGTTCAGCCTGGTGAGCGGGACGTCAGTGTGCCTGACGACAGAGTCACCTATTACAAGTGTATCAGGTGTGTTGTTTAGCCTTAAGGGCTGTGACTGTTCGGCACACTGGCTTTGTGAGCTATGTGTTGCATGTGTTTTGTTTTGGGGTAGCGGTTGCTTGGGTGTCTGCTTTGGAGGTCTCTGTTGCTTAGGCAGATTTTTATTTAGAGCCTCTGAGTATGTTTTTGTGTGTTTATGTGTTTGGTTTGCTGTCATGGTAGGTCTATGTGAGACTGGAATTGTAGTGAGTGTGGTTTCCTTCTCCTCCTGACCGGTTACACCAGTACTGAGTTGAGAGAGCTTAGCCTCCAGTTTGGCTATATGGTTGCATCTCTCACATGTGTTAGAATTTATTGGGAGGAGGAGAGGGTTGTCTGTGTACATGAGGCAGTTGTAATATTGCCTCAAAATTCCCAGATTCACCAGCTGGACCAGAGAGGAGATTGACAACTGACCTTTAGACATGCTAGAATAGTATTGGGAATTCCTTTATAATTGAAAAAAGGGCCAATGGAATGGAATATCTGGTCGTGGTATCTTTAAGATCTAATGACTCTAGTGGGGACTGGTGAGTCATGTGATGAGGAAAAGTTTTAAAAGTGGATGCATGCAGTTTTGAGTTAGATCTGAAGAAGTTTGGCAATGTTTAAACAAAAGTGCTAATAATAAAATTGAGGTCTGTATATATCAAGTTTTCCACTTTGCGTTTTTTTTTGTTTTCAGCAGTTTTTCGTTGGTTTGTTTGTTCAGTTTATTCATAGTTTGTGGATTACAGAGTAATACAAGCTGATCAGCATGAGCAGCAAGGAACATCACAGGCCTTGTTTTCCCAGAGGGAAAATATTGAGCAGCTTTGCACAAAGGGTGGATGGCTTGCACTCAACTTTATGTGCTATGCAAATGCAACATGTTTGGAAAAAATATTGAGCAGCTTTGCACAAAGGGTGGATGGCTTGCACTCAACTTTATGTGCTATGCAAATGCAACATGTTTGGGAGGGGAATGGCGCTAATAATTCTGCAACTGTCTCAAATAGCTCTGAAGAAAGTTAATTCCACCATACCAGAGGCAGCAAACTGGCTTACTGACAGGATTACAGCAAAAGTAGACTAGTGGATACCAAGCTGAGCAAATGGCAAGAACTGCTGGTGTGTGTCTTTTAGGTGCGAATGAAGCACCACATTCTTATACTTCATTAAGTAGTCATTGTAATCAACAGTTAAGGCAACATTGGGTAGCCCCTGCTTGTAGGGACTGGTTTAATAGGGGCTTCAATTTTTCTGGTAATTCCCCCTGCTCAACAAACATTTAATGACAGTATGAATGAGAAACTGAATAACTTTGATTATAAGCTGCATAAATTCAAAAATTACAACTTGAAAATGCTTATCCTAAGGAATGCTTAAGTAGTAATATTATACCAAAGGGTTTAGGATTATGGTGTTACCCCCACAGGCTTATTTGCGAATTTCCCTCTGCATATTGAACTGGTCAATTTGTTTACAGACATGGCTGTGAGTTTCTTGCTCTTTTAATCAAATATAATACTAACAACATGGACAATATGGGTGAGGAACTTGACCAGCTGAAAATAGCATAAAGCAGGATGAGGCATATGCTAGATATACGTTTGACAGTGCATTTATAGCAGTATTGTACAAAAATGATGCTCAAGGAAAATAAAATAAAAATGTTGAATAGAGACAGAGATGAGTATGTAAGAGGGGTAGCATACCCAAAGCCTCCAAAGAGTCAACAGTGGGATAGAAAAGGTCATACTTCTGATGTTGTTAATGCTCCTAAAAATGTGTAGAAACAGGCAACCTGATGTCCAGATAGTCAATACTAACCACAGGAAACAAAGTCCAAGTTTCTTCTTTAACGTAAAAGTATTTTATTTTCAAAAGACAACGTTTTGCGTGACCCTGTCACAGCTTCCTCAGAAGAAGACAAGTAAAACAGCTAAACTGGTCTGTTCAAATACTCAGTTAACAGGAAGTGACAAATAATTGCACTTCCTGCACTAATTTTACTCAATAAAAATAATGAATAAAATCATGAATAATCATAAAACTCCATTGAATTATCTATAAATATTGTATGATAAAAGACAACATAAAAATGTTAACATAAAAATGTTCTTACTAGTGCATTTACATTAACATTGTAAAAAATTATGCATTTCATGTGTTCTTAAACTAAGGAGCTACTTTAGGTAATGCCTATATGTACAATATTTTTGTGGTTTTAATGCATAATTTTTTACAATGTTAATGTAAATGCACTAGTAAGAACATTTTTATGTTAACATTTTTATGTTGTCTTTTATCATACAATATTTATAGATAATTCAATGGAGTTTTATGATTATTCATGATTTTATTCATTATTTTTATTGAGTAAAATTAGTGCAGGAAGTGCAATTATTTGTCACTTCCTGTTAACTGAGTATTTGAACAGACCAGTTTAGCTGTTTTACTTGTCTTCTTCTGAGGAAGCTGTGACAGGGGTCACGGCGAAAACGTTGTCTTTTTGAAAAATAAAATACTTTTACGTTAAAGAAGAAACTTGGACTTTGTTTCCTGTGGTTAGTATTGACTATCTGGACATCAGGTTGCCTGTTTCTACACATTTTTACAAGTTTGTTTGCTCATTTTTGACTGTTTGTTAATGCTCCTAAATATTCCCAAGCCCAGGTGGAAACTGATCAGCTGATACAAAATGAGCACAGTTTTCTTAATGACAGTCATCAGTCATTTAATATTAATGATCAACAGCAGTTTCCTTACTTAAGACATTTTTTAAGAATTAAAGAAAGAAACCATAGAGGAAGAACTGATGAGAATTGTAATGAAACCTTCATGGAGGAATCAGTGAAGGGGGCCTCAACAGAACTAGCCATGATAAGGCAGGCAGGTCAGGAACAATTACTAGACCAGGAGCAACCAGAGATAGCTTATGTAAATAACTTGCAGCAACAAGGCCCATCAGTGGTTTCAAATAAACATGGAGACTTTAAAATATACAGTTTTTCACAGATTTTGGTTTATTTCAGCATCGCTGATTTTCTTAGTAAAGGACTAAATTTTGTTACTATGTCTAGGACAAATATTGCAACAGTCGTTATTGTCCTAAAACTTTATTTACGTAAGCTTAATTTTAAATTATTGTTTGAAAGAGATACAACAGTATACCTAGCACATTCAACCCACCCCTCCACCCTGCTCTTATCATGTGTGAGAAAATATGTGAACTTGACTTTTGACACACGTTGCATGACAGCAACAAGGCTGCAGATAATCTAACAAGTAACAAAAGGGAACTGTTGACATATCTCAAAGGGCAGAATATCAGGGTTATGAAGCCTGACAAGGGGGTGGGTTAGTAATTATGGATGTGCGTGACTACAAGAGAATGGCAACATTTTTGGAAATGGATACATATAAAGAAGTTTCCAAAAACAAGTTAATACAGCCTAAAAAATATAGTGGTGTCCCTGCAGGACATGTTTCTTGAGAGACGTACAGATATCAACTTGTATAGCTATCTCACTATGTCCTCTCCTACAATACCTTTAGTCTTTGGTACACTGAAGATTTATAAGGGGCTGAATGAACCCCCTATGAGTCCCAGAGGCAATGGGTGAATTCTGTCACTTATGCCTATGCTGATTATCCGGATCTTAAGTTAAAAGGTGTTTTGCAACAACAAACACAAATATGCAAAGACTCTTGGCTTTTTTTGAAATTGTTAAATGAAGTAGAGTACAGTGATGCCTATTTGTTTCTTACTATTGAAGTGAAAGACCTTTTTCACTGATCCCACAACAGTTGGGTATTGACTGGGTCAGTGAATATTTATTTGAAAGATCTGTATCACAATCAGAAATTAATTTATATGTGGAACTGTTTGAACTTGTACTACAAAATAACTACATATATTTTGAGGGAAGGTATTTTCTACAGAAAGTAGGGGTGGCCATGGGGTCACCATGTGGCACGGTTTTTGCAAACTTGGTCATGGCCCAGTGGGAAAGGAAGTATGTTTTAAATAGGCATGAATATAAAGAAAAAAATGTCCCTGTATTTAAGATACTTGGATGACATCTTTATTTTATGGGCAGGTGATGAAAATGACCTAAAATAATTTGTTAATTATTTAAATGGCACTCCTGATTTTGTGACCTTTACATACGAAATGAGTAACATTGTTATTTCTTTCTTGGATGTAAATGCGCGTGAAGATCAATAAGCTAAAATATTTCTGTCTAAAATACATAGGAAGGAAATGTATTCCAACTTGTTTTTGCATTATGGCAGTGCACATCTTGCCCATCAAAAGCAATCAGTTGTCAAGGGATGACTGGTCCATGCAGCCAGGATGGTCACATTAGATAAAGAGTTTCAAACAGAATGTGACAACTTGAAAGGAATGTCTAAAGAGAGGGGCTGTCCAGACACATTGTTGACAGAGCTGGTTGGAGAGGTTTTCCATAAAAGAAAACGTGGATTTTTTTTCAGCCAATATTAAATAATGAAAAAAATTAGATACAAATACATGGGGACATTAGCATAAAGTAACATACCGCTAGATTTATTACATCTTACACTAGTGATTATGAGACAATAAGAAATATACTAGTACAAAAGTGGGTATTTATTGAGGAAGGTGGCCATCTAACGATCACACTAAAAGAAAGACCTAGATTAATTACAAGAAGAGATACAAATATTAAGGCTCTGTTAGAACAAAAAGCACAGATGGAAGGAACCCAGGAATGAAAAAATGTGGCATGTACCATTATTGTGCTTTAATTAATGTAAGGGATGTACCATTATTGTGCTTTAATTAATGTAAGGGATGTACCATTATTGTGCTTTAATTAATGTAAGGGATGTACCATTATTGTGCTTTAATTAATGTAAGTGATGTACCATTATTGTGCTTTAATTAATGTAAGGGATGTACCATTATTGTGCTTTAATTAATGTAAGGGATGTACCATTATTGTGCTTTAATTAATGTAAGGGATGTACCATTATTGTGCCTTAATTAATGTAAGGGATGTACCATTATTGTGCTTTAATTAATGTAAGGGATGTACCATTATTGTGCTTTAATTAATGTAAGGGATGTACCATTATTGTGCTTTAATTAATGTAAGGGATGTACCATTATTGTGCTTTAATTAATGTAAGGGATGTACCATTATTGTGCTTTAATTAATGTAAGGGATGTACCATTATTGTACTTTAATTAATGTAAGGGATGTACCATTATTGTGCCTTAATTAATGCAAGGGATAGTTTTGAAATAAGAGATATTAAGTATAAGCTGGGAGGTAAATACAACTGTTGCATAAAATGGGTGATATATTTGGCCACCTGACAAGATTGTCCTTCATACTATGTAGGCAAAACAGAGAGAACCTTGAAAGAAAGAATATATGAGCATGAATATGCTATCAAGAAGCAAAACATAACGAATACTCTAGCCAAATATGTTATTAGTAATAAGGGCCATGAATTTAAATATATGGTAATAGAGCAAGTGTTGGCCAGCCCAAGGGGTGGACCTTGGTCTTTGCAATTAGACGAGAAAGAATTTAAATGACAAATCATACTTAATGCATATGCATGGCTAGATCTGAATGAATATTCTTCAGTTAATAGTGTGGTTAAACACCCTGCTTGTATATGAATGTAGCATAGCATTATTACTGTCATATACAAGCAGGGAGTTCTTATATTTTTGGATGTATTGTTTTGCTCATGTTTTATAATTTTTTTTATGTTCTTTTTATATGGCTTTTATATGTTTTTCATTTGTACGTTGGGCTACATATTTATTTATTTATATAAGTTCTTAAAAATGGCAGTTTTTTGTAGTATTTTAACAGTAAGTTTATAATGAAATGGTAAGAACAGCTGCAATGGTTCTTAAGCTTTTATAATAAAGTAATAATTTAATTGTTGAAAATGATCATAACATAACATGTACTAAATGAATGGCAGGCACCTTCTTTGTTGTATTACTTTTGTAATGTCTTCTGCTATTTAGAAAGCAGCTTCAAGGTAGTTTATTTTTTTAATGGAATATCTGGTCATGATATCTTTAAGATCTAGTGACTCTAGTGGGGACTGGTGAGTCATACGATGAGGAAAAGTTTTAAAAGTGGATGCATGCCGTTTTGAGTTAGATCTGAAGAAGCTTGGCAATGTTTAAATAAAAGTGCTACTAATAAACTTGAGAGCTGTATATATCCAGTTTTCCACTTTGCGCTGTTGTCTATCTATATAAATATGTATGTATATATGCATGCATGTGTGTTTATTTGTATCTATCTATCTATCTATCTATCTATCTATCTATCTATCTATCTCTATCTATCTATCTATCTATCTATCTACCTCTATCTATCTATCTATCTATCTATCTATCTATCTATCTATCTATCTATCTATCTATCTATCTATCTATCTATCTATCTATCTATCTATCTATCTATCTATCTCTATCTATCTATCTATCTATCTATCTATCTATCTATCTATCTATCTGTTTATCTATTTATCTATCTATCTAGCTATCTCTATCTATCTATCTATCTATCTATCTATCTATCTATCTATCTATCTAGCTATCTCTATCTATCTATCTATCTATCTATCTATCTATCTATCTATCTATCTATATCTATCTATCTATCTATCTATCTATCTATCTATCTATCTGTCTGTCTATCTATCTCTATCTATCTATCTATCTATCTATCTATCTATCTATCTATCTATCTATCTACCTACTGATTTATTTTTTTGACTGTGGGGTACCAATTAATGCCATCAGATCTATTACTCTTTCCGTTGGTGGCTTGACTTCATACTCAAGACAGCTCACTGCAGAGGTATGTCTCCTCACACAATCCTTTCATTCTCACTGGGCAAGGTACCGACTTTCATAGAATTGTGAAGGTTGTTATATGTTCTGGCCACCACAGGGCACTTGTCATACTGTGGGTGAGGTTAGGGGTGCTCAGTAGCAGATGAGTAGGTATAGGCAGATGGTTTGTTTAAAACTGTGCATGAAAGAAATACACACAAAAAAATCACAACAAATGGCACCTCAGGAAGTTGATACTATTGCAGCTCCCTCTGTGCACCGAACAAGACACTGCAATCTTGCCTTTGCAACTGAAAAGCTTTGAAAAGTCATCGGAGTCTGACTGAGATATGTCAGCACCTGGAACTAGTACAGACTTACAAGAGTTAACATGTGCTTCTATTTAGAATGCTAATAAAAATGTCAGCATACACCTTAAGGATTTGGTACTTACTATCGCAACCAGATTCGCAGCAGGAGAAGTGGCTCATTTTCAAGCCGTTCTCCCGCCGAAGTATGTTGGGAAATGGTCTTGGGAAGTGTGTATCTTGACAACTGTGTACTGCTGGTAGAGAGAATGGGTTACAAATCGAATAAGCCTTTTGGAAGTGTGGCAAACCAATGTTGAATAAATGGTACTTACGTATTATCGCAACCAGATTTGCTGTGGGAAAAGCAGCTCATTTTGTAGCCGTTCTCCTGACAAAAAATGTACATCAGCACAGGATGTAATGTACAGTGTACCCATTTCTGAAGGTTATCTATTATAGATAACTGCAGCAATGGCCTTTGGAAAATTATAATACAGCCATCGATTCAACATCAGGCTTCAAGAAAACGGACTTAAGTTTTCACCATTGTCGTCTCATGCTTACTCGCAAGCTTTTAAAACCTGCAGCTTGCCCAAGAAACAGAGACAGAACTTTTTCTTTTTTTTTTCTCTTTTTGTCATCAAATGACAGCAGTAACTATCACAAAATCATTGCTATGTTGTGTCTTGACTTCCCCCACCACTTTGTTACCTAGGCCAATCCTACCGCCAAAGCTGCTCCTTCTCAGGATGTTTGCTTTACAACTCATATACTCTTTCGTACCATACTCGCTCTTTAAATAATTTGCTTGTTCCATTTATTATTTATTCAACATCAGTTTGCCACACTTCCGAAAGCCTTATCCGATTTGTAACCCATTCTCTTTACCAGCAGTACACAGTTATCAAGACACACACTTCCCAAGACCATTTCCCAACATATTTTGGCAGGAGAACAGCTTGGAAATGAGACACTTCTCTTGCTCCAAATCTGGTTGCGATAATGCACTTCCTGAATCCTTAATCCGATTTCTAACCCATTATCTGTACCACCACTCCACACTTCTGAAGACACACACTTCCCAGGTACCTTTCACAACATTTTTTGGCAGGAGAAGCCCTTGGAAATTAGCCACTTCTCCTGCTGCAAATCTGGTTGCGATAATACGTATGTACCAAGGATTTTAAATCAGCGCTTTCTGTAAGTATTTATGCTGTGGACACAGCTGATGAAACTTATACATGTTTTCAATTCCAACTCAGCATTAAACAAGCTACATACATTCTATAATCATAAATTAAGCAGAACAAGCCATTCCTGAAAACAAAACAAAAAATAAAAAAAAAACAAGAGTACTATCAAATGTATCAAATGTTTTATACCCTGATGCATCCACTACTAATAGAATGAGTTTATTTCTGTCTTGTAAACTGTGTTATATTATAACTGGATTGTCACATCAAACATTCCCTGCTTTCAGTCAATTTCCACTGATGTGTTAGATTAAACACTTTAACAAGTGGGTTGGCATAATGGTTAAGGTCTTTACCTCCCAGATACAATGTATGTGGTTTGAATCTGACTTCTGGTTATTGATTAGGCTTCCAAAAGTCTGCAGACTGATAGTCTAATATCTAGCCGTGTTAATAATGAATTGATCAGTCAATTCAGGTCTACAAATGTGCAAGAGATATAGCTTCTCAAACAAAAATGTAGAGCTTATCACATGACAAGATTCTTAAAATAAACAATTAAAAACAATAAACCTGTCAACATGGTTTAGATGTTGTAACTTAACAATGCTAAGGAACACAGAACATTAGAGCAAAACTATAGTCATTGTGGTCAAAAGTATACATCAATCTCTTTGCACAAAAAATCCAGGCAAAGCTAAAAATAACGGGAGGACAACGGCCCAAACTTAGGAACAGGTTTGCTTTTGCAGTGACGTGCATTTTTCTAATGGATATTATTTCTGAAACTGAAATGTATGAACTGAAATGTCTAACATTATTTAATGACTGCACTCCTCAATGATTTGCCAGAAAACCACGAATTTGGAGAGATAGACCAATAATATGAGGCAAAAATATGGGCATTCTGCAAAAATGTGAACAATTGATAGTTATTAGAGCAAGTATGTCTGACTGAAGTAAAATGTCTAGAACAAGAGGAAAACAATGCTTTGCAGCAGAAATCTTGACAAAGTGTCAGTTTATTGTTTGGTAAATCTGTTAGTCCCAAAGCACTTACCTTTGCTTGTAATGTTTTGTGCAGAAGTCAGTATTGATCCTAACAAGGGGATAACAATGGATTCACTAAGTATATGTTCCTCTCAGGAATGTTCTCAAACTACTAGTAGAACTGTTCTGCAATGACAGCAGAGCTCTGAACAGTATTTAGTTCTGTAGGAAGCCTCTGGGAAAATAATGGAGAACTAAGTGTGTTGTTTGGTCACCTGAGTCACTTAACAATACAACAAATGACTTCACAAACATCTGAATCATATTCAGTTTTACAGATGAAACAAAATCTAAGTGTTCAGCTTAAGCCATCATGAGCTCTGTGAAAATGTGTGAACAAGGCACATCTCCAACACTCAGCTTCACATTCATTTCAGATGCTGTTATAATGTGTAACATGTAGAGTGAAGAGTCTGCTGGAACTGTATCTCATTCTTTGAGAAATTACATCTTATTTGTGAGAAACGTCATAAGCTGGAGTAGGCAGTAAACAATAACTCACAAATGTAGGATACATTAATAGCCTGGAGCAAAAGCATAGTTCTCAAGCTACACATATTAAGGTACAAGTCAGCATACAGTCATTTGAATTGAATTATAGGTCTCTCACTTTATATTTATATTTCATTATAAGTCTAATCAGCTTGAATTAATATTGAAAGGACAAGTATATTTGCAAAACAAGATGCTGGATTTTGAAACACATATGTTAAACTAAAAAAGCCATGTTCTGTCTGGAAAAAAACTGTCCTACATCTATCAAAGGACTGTAAGTACAGGTACAAAGAAGACATGCATAATGTAAAGGATTATATAAAGGAATATGATCAGAGTTTCAATCATAAGCAGCTTATTATGTTTGAAAAATGCATGCTGAGGAATTCACCTTCAGAGGAGATCAAAATGAAGCCTGAAAGGAGAATATTGACATCCATTTCAAGAACACATAATATTTTGTTTAGGATCAAATAAATGCAATCATAATTCATCACTATACATGAAGTTTTCGCTGCTCTGATGTATTACCAGTTACAAAAAAGAAGAAAACAAGGCATGGAAGCACAAAGTGCTTTACAGATTTGAAAGCAGCAACATGCTTATTGCTGCCAGTAATCAATCAACAGCTTTAAAAGATGTGCTCCATCGTTTTTATTTCCTGGAGCAATAAAAAGGGTTTTCAGATTTGATTTGCCTAAGTTTTCTGACACTGCTCTTTGGTGGCTGCTGTGTGTGTTACAACTCAAGATTAGATTTTAGCAGTCTTGAAAGTTGAATGATAAAGTTGCTGTTCAGTTTTTTGATATTATAATAGTGCATAACAAGCTTATCCTTCTGTCAGTTTCACTGTAATCACCACGCTTCATGTGCTAGAGTAACCTTATACATACTAAGTGTGGCATATTCATCTAGTTGTGTTGGTGGCATCTGTTACCCTGTACATGTACTTTATAATGTTGAAAAATTAATTGCCACTTACAGGGTAGAGAAAACTCAATAAATAGACTCAGTATCAGCTTCACTAGATAAGAAATTCTTTACTGCGCATTGGAACAGACAATTACACTTGCTGAACACTTTTCTCAATAAGACATCTTCAGATCAATTCTAAGTTACAGTAACTTAGAATCCTTTTACAATAAGACATCTTCCAATCAAATTCTAAGTTACAGTAACACAGAATCCTTTTACAATAAGACATCTTCCAATCAAATTCTAAGTTACAGCAACACAGAATCATTTTATAATAATACAGTTTCAGATCAATTTTAAGTTACAGTAACAGAGAATCCTTTTACAATAAGGCATCTTCAGATCAATTCTAAGTTACAGCAACACAGAATCCTGTTAAATAAAAATGAATTGTGTAAATCACATCCCTCCTTGGATGTGTGTTGTTACTACTGGGCTGGGTAGAGATGGGTGAGGGGTGAGGGTTTGGCTAAGGAAGTAGAAAGAAATACATGCTATAAACAAATACAGATACATAAATACAACTGCTAACAAACAGCTGGTGTCAAAACTAGGGACTAAAACTAAAGGCCAAGAAATGTATAATTGTATCCTTCAGCAAGCATGACTCCCCTTTTAATTACATCCCTGAAAATTGATCCCATAGTCAAGGATCTTGGAACCTATGTTGACAACGAATTGTCCTTTTAATCAGTATGTACACACTATTGTTAAGAAGTCCTTTTTTATCACGTAGCGTATAGCTAAAGGTATGGCTTCCAGGTCTGGGATGCAATCATTCCACTGTACTCGATGCTCATTTGACCTGTTATTGAGTGTAATACTCTTACTGTTATGTACTTGCCCAAACAGTTGTCAGAGCTAGAATGACAATATTGGTTTCTCATTGCGAAACTCAAAGGCCTCAACCATAAAAACTATGCAGACTGTTTCATAGTCTTGTCCCACTTTTTGGTATCATACAGGCTACTGAGAGGCGACCTTTGCCTCACATTTAGATCCTAACAGACCCTACACTGCTAGAAATAATACACATTCTGAAGTCCAGTGGTGACCCAAACACCTACTCAAGGGATCTCAATCTCTTCTGCAGCATAAATAGAACATGCTGTAGGGATTAACTTCTGTTGAAATGTCTTTCATCCGATATAAAGCAAAGTACTTTCTTACAGTTCCTATCACGTAGTCAAACTTTTACAAGTTCGAACTACATATGGTTGAGACTACACGTTCACATTTGTAAAAGTTCGAGCGTTTGAATGGAAATCTCCATAAGCGGGGGTTTCCATTCACATCAATGTGGTGCGATCTTGGAGTTGGTATATTTAAGTAGCAAGGGTGTGGGGGGTACAGGAGGGCTTGCCCCCCTGCTTACAACAATTTATTTTGTTGTCCGTTGTTTTTTTATTTTTTTTTTTACGTAGTCGAAGTTCTGTAACTTCGAACATAATGGTTCAACTATTGGGTGCTCGTAGTTATGGAACTTCGACTATGTGATATAGACCCACTTTTCTTTCCCTATTCAGATGTTATTTGGATAAATGGTTGGGTAACCACAAATTTGTCCCTGGTTTACGAACCTTGTCCCTTACAGCGAGGGATAATATGTAAATCTCTCAACATATACTTATCCTGTCTGTCTCTGGGTTATTTGTACACAAAATATAAGGGTTAAATACTGCATTGGGAATGCAGGGCTAGGCCTTTTAGGAGCCTCACAATTCAATAGCTCAGTAAGTACCCATGAAACTATATGGGGAAAGCTGCTCTGTGGGCCTCAGGGTATTGTAAAACTATACCTGACTGGTTAGAACTAATTAGTGTGTGGATGGGCCCAAGGTTTAAACTGAACACTTTTTGCATAGTGATCTGTCTAGCAATGATTAACAATGACCAAGATGGGAGGGGGTTTATTTCAAACAATGCAGAATAATTCCTGTAACATAATAATGCAAAACTCTCATAGGAGCATCAACGCACCTCTCTGATCAATCCATTCCATGAGTATGGTTCTGCTGACACACCATTGCCCTACAGCCAGAGAAGAATCAGTTTGTGTAGCCAATGATAAACCATGAAGGCTACATACGGAAGTTGGTTGTGTGTAATCTGATGCTCTTCCTAAGATCCTGAATCAAATTTTAGTACTGAAGAGACTCTTTCAATGACATTCCTGTTAGGCTGTTGTAAATAATTCCAGCAGTCCGCTGCAACAGTAATATCACCAACAATGCCCTGTGGTTAGCTCTGTCTTAGACTGTCTTCTGAAGTGCATCTCCATTCTGCCTGGGTCATTGATTCACACAGTGCAGATGCAGCTATAACTATTGCATGGTACTTCACTGTCTGAGAGTAAGGGACCTTTCTGATTAACAGTCTTGTGTCTCATGTCCACAAGGATTTTGTATACCAGTCTGCATTCACGTTGCTGCTTTCATTTAGGTAGTCTGATAATGCTGTGAGATTCAGACACAGTGTGGATGCACTCAGCTGCACAATATAGTAAAAACTGATGTTAACTGCAACTTGTACCACACTGGCAGCAATAAAATGCATCACTATGTGTCTGGCAGACAGTTGTAGCATTCCAGTGGTGCCATCAAAGTCCTTGGGAAACTGCCTGTGGCCAAAGTACATAGTACTGTCAGAATTGTGTGTTACATGGTTACTTATTTCATGCTTAAATGGTGCTGATGTTCTGTGCCAGCACACATAACACAGTGTGCCCAATGCTGCCAAGATTGTAGTAGTAGTAAATTACCCAGTGTTGTCCGGTGCCAGTACTTCCTGGCAGTGTATGTCACACAGTGTACCCAGTGTTGTCTTGTGCAAGTCTTCCCTGGCACTATATGACACATGGTGTACCCAGTGTTGTCTGATGCCAGTACTCCCTGGCAGTGTATTTCACATTGTGTACCCAGTGTTTAGTGCCAATCCTTTCAGGCAGTGTATGTCACACAGTGTACCCAGTGTTGTCTGGTGCCAGTCCTCCCTGGCAGTGTATGTCATACAGTGTACCCAGTGTTGTCTGGTGCCTGTGCTCCCAGGCAGTGTATGACACACAATGTACCCCATGTTGTCTGATGTCAGTACTTCCTGATAGTGTATTTCATATGGTATAACCAGTGTTATTTGGTAACAGTCCTGTCTGGTAAAATATATCACAGAGTATATCCAGTGTTGTTTGGTGCCAGTAATCCCTGGCAGTGTATGCCACACAATGTACCCAGTATTTTCTGGTGCCAGTCCTCCCTGGCACTGTATGTCACATTGTGTACCCAGTGCTGTCTGTCTGTCCTCCCTGGCAATATATATCACATGGTGTAACCGGTGTTGCCTTGTGTCAGTCATCCATGGCAGTACATGTCACCCAGTGTACCCAGTGCTGCAATCCCTGTACATCTGCAGTACAAGAACAGTATGGATACATCTGTCATGTGCCCACTAGTTGAGCAATTGCATCATCTGCACAATAGACGTCCCTTATATTACTATGGTATTATTATCCATGTTCTGTGTCACTGCTGCTTCAGCCTGCACAATAGACATCCCTTGTATTACTATGGTACTATTATCCATGCTCTGTGTCACTGCTGCTTCGGTCTGCACAATAGACATCCCTTGTGTTACTATGGTATTATTATCCATGTGGTGTCACTGCTGATTCATTCTGCACAATAGACATCCCTTGTGTTGCTATGGTATTATTATCCATGACTGTGTCACTGCTGCTTCAGTCTGCACAATAGAGATCCCTTATATTACTATGGTATTATTATCATCCATGCTCTGTGTCACTGCTGCTTCATTCTACACAATAGAGATCCCTTGTATTATTATGGTACTATTATCCATGCTCTGTGTCACTGCTGCTTCAGTCTGCACAACAGACGTCCCTTGCATTACTATGGTATTATTATCCATGCTCTGTGTCACTACTGCTTTGGTCTGCACAATAGACATCCCTTGTATTACTATGGTATTATTATCCATGCTCTGTGTCACTGCTGCTTTGGTCTGCACAATAGACATCCCTTGTATTACTATGGTATTATTATCCACGCTCTGTAGCACAATAGACATCCCTTGTATTACTATGGTATTATTATCCATGCTGTGTGTCACTGCTGCTTCAGTTTGCACAACTGACATCCCTTGTATTACAATGGTATTATTATCCATGCTCTGTGGCACAATAGACATCCCTTGTATTACTATGGTACTATTATCCATGCTCTGTGTCACTGCTGCTTCAGTCTGCACAATAGACATCCCGTGTATTACTATGGTACTATTATCCATGCTCTGTGGCACAATATACATCCCTTGTATTACTATGGTACTATTATTCATGCTCTGTGTCACTGCTTCTTTGGTCTGCACAATAGACATACCTTGTATTACTATGGTATTATCATCCATGCTCTGTGTCACTGCTGCTTCAGTCTGCGCAATAGACATCCCTTGTGTTAATACAGTATTATTATCCATGCAGTGTCACTGCTGATTCATTCTGCACAATAGACATCCCTTGTGTTGCTATGGTATTATTATCCATGATCTGTGTCACTGCTGCTTCAGTCTGCACAATAGACATCCCTTGTATTACTATGGTATTATCATCCATGCTCTGTGTCACTGCTGCTTCATTCTGCACAATAGACATCCCTTGTATTACTATGGTATTATCATCCATGCTCTGTGTCACTGTTGCTTCATTCTGCACAATAGACATCCCTTGTATTACTATGGTATTATTATCCACGCTCTGTGGCACAATAGACATCCCTTGTATTACTATGGTATTATCATCCATGCTCTGTGTCACTGCTGCTTCAGTCTGCACAATAGACATCCCTTGTATTACTGTGGTATTATTATCCATGCTCTGTGTCACTGCTGCTTCAGTCTGCACAATAAACAACCCTTGTGTTACTATGTATTATTATCCACGCTCTGTGGCACAATAGACATCCCTTGTATTACTATGGTATTATCATCCATGCTCTGTGTCACTGCTGCTTCAGTCTGCACAATAGACATCCCTTGTATTACTATGATATTATTATCCATGCTGTGTGTCACTGCTGCTTCAGTCTGCACAATAGACATCCCTTGTATTACTGTGGTATTATTATCCACGCTCTGTGTCACTGCTGCTTCAGTCTGCACAATAGACAACCCTTGTGTTACTATGGTATTATTATCCATGCTCTGTGTCACTGCTGCTTCGGTCTGCACAACAGACATCCCTTGTGTTACTATGGTATTATTATCCATGCAGTGTCACTGCTGCTTCATTCTGCACAATAGATATCCATTGTATTACTATGGTATTATTATCCATGATCTGTGTCACTGCTGCTTTAGTCTGCACAATAGACATCCCTTGTATTACTATGGAATTATTGTCCATGCTCTGTGTCACTGCTGCAGTTTGTCATTAATTCACATTGGTGACTGGACAATATTGAAGTCCCTGAATTATGTAGTCTTTTGTCTCTTAGCTTACTGTGTTTCCTTCACCTGTCACTGAACTGTGGTCACACTTCCATGACTGGATTACTGCACACTCACACATCTGCATCTCTTTTGCATATATTGTGGTACAGTGGCATGTTGCCTAATGGTGAGGACTGATGTTCATAGCACTTGGTTCTCCCTTTTATTTCATGGTTGGAACATTTTCTGTGTGGCGTTGATGCATCCTCCCTGTGTTTGCAATGGGTTTTCCTGGGTGCTCCAGTTTCCTTCTCCACCCTAAAGATGTGCTGATGATGAACTTAGTCAGAATTGCCTACAGATATAATGACTCTGCACATGCAAGAATGCTTATGCATACTTCTCAACCTCTTAATGCAAGAAATACGAAGTCTAAATTAATGGGGGACAAAGGCCCAAAAACAGGGACAGATTTTACGTATTGCTCTTATAAACTTAGAAACCTGATCGAATAAGAGGATTTGTGTTCACATGCATTTTCTGAAGGATATGAAATCTGAAACTTAAATATATGTCATTATTTGGTCATTATTTAGTGACTTCAAACCTCTATTATTTGCCAGAAAACCACAGATTTTATGAGGAGTAGACCAAATATCTGTGGCAAAACTCTGGATATTCTGTAAAAATCTGTACAGTTGAGAGGTATGTAAGTGCGTGCATGTGTGCATGTATGTTTGTGTGTGTGTGTGTGTGTGTGTGTGTGTGTGTGTGTGTGTGTGTGTGTGTGTGTGTGTGTGTGTGTGTGTGTGTATGTGTCTGTGTCTCTGTCTCTGTGATTGGAGGACAACCCCTTCATAAAAGCTTGTATGCCTTGTGGCCATTGAGATCCAGGAAAGGCTCTGA
Organism: Protopterus annectens; assembly: GCF_019279795.1. Lineage (NCBI taxonomy): Eukaryota > Metazoa > Chordata > Ceratodontiformes > Protopteridae > Protopterus > Protopterus annectens. Next base: position 837,925,637 of record NC_056750.1, on the reverse strand, counting down.
CCCTGCGTGAGCAACATTGTATTAAGCAGGTAATTAGAATGATGAATCTCTGTGCTCCCATAACAGTCCTCAGGCATAGCGCACCATCGTCCTTGAACTGCATACTGGCATTGCCTGTACTGACCTGAGATGGGAATGCTAAAGCATGCATACAAACATTTACGTTGTAAGAAAATGAGGTGCAACTCAAGTTTAAATGCAAAAGCAAACTATACAAAATCCTGCACTCTGTTATTAGCTACTATACGTTAAGAAAAAGACCGCCTCTGTTATTAGCTACTATACGTTAAGAAAAAGACCGCCTCTGTTATTTCAATGGGTTATCATTTGAACTGCTGAATGACTTGCAGTGCCAAGTCCTGCAATCTCAAAACTATGGACTTGCTTATACTAACTCTGATTTTGCCATTTCTCAGAAAATTCTGAGGTACAGGGATCTTGGAGTTTGTATATATAAGTCGAGGAGTTATGGGGATTGCTTGCCTTCCACATCAGGGGTATATGGGGACCTGACAGCCTGCAAAAAGCAGATTTAAAGAAGAAAACGATGTTCAGTATTTGTTCTTCTCCTGTATTTTAGGTCTTTTTTTTCCTTCGGCATTTTGCAACTCAGCACTATAAGTACTGGCATTTCAGTAGGGAGCTATTTTGATGGCAACGTAAACAATGGGAGTGGCTTTGACAGTTTGTGCATAATCTAATAAGCAAAATCAATGATGATTTGCTGAGCTAATAAATATGGTGATTTATGCTAGTTTTAGCAGTACTCTATGGAAATCATGCAACTACCTCAAATGTAATTTTGAGCATATATTTTTAACCAATAAAATATTTTGCTAAGACTGTTTTGGATTTAACTGTATAATGCTTGCATATTTCTTCTAATTTCAGATCCAGGATATTGGCATGACATATTCTGTTCCTACAAAAGACCATACATTTGTGAACATTGAAAAGGACAGAAGTAACTCATACAAGATCTGCATTCCTTTCAGCTTGCCTTACCTGCTGCATTATAACATATACAATCTTTTTTTTTTCTTCTGTCAAGGACATTTATGCATCATTTTTATGGGGGGCTACTTTATATTGAATATGGAAAGATTCAACTAATTATTGTGAATAATGCCACTTTTAATTCACTCTCTCAGAAAGGAAACTAAAACCCATTCTATTCATAAATATGGTGATTTTTTTCAGGTTTTATGGGCTACCTGTTGTCTTCATTCAGACAAAAATACTTTGGGTATTTTTAAGACCAAGGGAACTTGAGAGTAGTCTTTATTAATTATTAACAAACAATATGTTTCTGCATTTTAAAATTGTTTGAATGCTCTGAGCTGTATTTACTGGTAAAAATGAAAATTACAGCCTATCATTTCAGCACGCTGCATTTATTAGTTGTAAAATAAACATTGCAAAACCATTTAGAATCTAGTTTGTGTCTAAATCACATTTTATATTCACATAAAGCAACAACACTTGTGTAATGTGCATTTATTAAACAAAATGATGACATTATTTTAAACGTTGGACACAACAAAGGCAATATCTGTTTTTATTTTAACATGACCAATAAATATCACAATACCAGTATAATCAACGTGAAATAAGCTTATAAAGGCAAATACATAAATGGGTACCTTAAACATTTAAGATAGCCGAACAGAAATTTGACTGTTTTATTTTCAGCATAAATGTAAGTTTGAAAATGAAAAATATATAATTCTTTCCCATTTAAATAAACACAATCATAGGTGGGACTCAGTACAGATATGGCATAAACCTTAAACCTGTGTTGCAGAGATGCAGACTGCAGTAATTACAATGTGATGTAGTTACATCTACATTAAGCAGGACCGAGTACAGTATACAGTATAGTACAGGTACCTACAGCTACTGTGCAGAAATGTAAGTAGCAGACAGTACAACATCACACAGACTGCAGTACAGTATGCCAGAGACAGTACAATGTCACACAGACTGCAGCACAGTATGCCAGAGGCAATACAGTGTCACACAGACTGCAGCACAGTATGCCAGAGATGTTACAACATCACACAGACTGCAGTGCAGTATGCCAGAGACAGTACAACGCCATGCAGACTGCAGCACAATATGCCAGAGACAGTACAATGTCACACAGGCTGCAGCACAGTATACCAGAGACATACAATGTCACACAGACTACAGCATAGTATTCCAGAGATGGTACAATGTCACACAGACTGCAGCACACTATGCCAGAGACAATACAATGTCACACAGACTGCAGCACAGTATGCCAGAGGCAATACAATGTAACACATACTGCAGCATAGTATGCTGAGACAGTACTATGTCACACAGACTGCAGCACAGTATGCCAGAGATGGTACAACGTCACACAGCCTGCAGCACAGTATGCCAGAGATGGTACAATGTCATACAGATGGCACCACAGTATGCCATAGACAATACAATGTCACACAGACTGCAGCACAGTATGCCAGAGAAGAGAGTATTGTACATGTTAACCAAGAAACTAACTGGTGCCAAAACAGTAAAAGTCTAGCATTCAGTTGACTCTTGGTCATCCGCTAAAGAATTGGTTCAAAACACTCTTCAACACCAACAAACTATGGCATCGGCTCCAGAGTGAAGTGAATATCTTTAGCATACAACTGGTAAGAAATCTCTCTCTCTTTTGAATGACTTCCTTTTTTGGGCCAACATAACAAAACTATGAGCAATAATGGTTCTAGAAGTGGGGCTTGTGTCACCCCACACTCCAGAAGGTGATTATCAGTTGGGAATATAAATGGAAACCACCTGGTGTGAGAGGCCTGAAAGGTAAAAATTAAATCAGTCAAGCATGGTGCCAGAGAAACCATCATATGGTTCAGCATGCCATGATCCATTGTGTCAAAAGCAGCCATGAAAGAGCCAAGATATGATATAACCTTTGATCTCAGGTCACACAAGTCAGCCATTGACAACCTAAATAAAGTTCTCATTGCTCTGCTTAAAATTTAAAATTAGATTGATGTGGGTAACCTTGATAACGAGATGGTAAGTATTAATGCACGTGACATATACTGCTTTCTGAATAAGCTAATAAATTAATGAAGGTTGGACACTGGGCAGTAATTATTCATAACATTCAGAGAGTAATCATTGCCTTCTTTAATGGAAATAGGATGCTCCCCATTGTAAAATATCTGAAGAATAACTCATCCTGCTGAATCTAGACAAGCCTTTACAAGTTTAGTTGGACTAAAATCTGTTTGACTGTATGCAGAGTCCAGAGATGAAGCAGAGGACCCATGCCTTAATCATCATAACATAATTCTGGTCAGCAGATGACAGGGCCAGGAGCCCCATACACATCACAGTGAACCGTGGGTATGCAACCTGATTTTGACCACCTTACCTGTAAAAAAAGGGATGCAGCTTTCTATAAATGGTAACGCAGGCTATGCTGAAAGATGAATAAAACACTATGAGTGGCAAAGCAGGATGAGTGACACAGCAGGTCCAGCATTTAAAAGGTAGAATGAAACTACTAGAGTCATCAGAAATCTCAGCAGACAAATGTACCTTTTTATATAACATTTCTGTTTAGTTTGCTAAATAATGGGTGTCCTTCCTAAGCTTGCCCTCAGGCAGACCTGTCTTCCTCCAGTGGTAATACACCCACATCTCATTCACCACGTCACCCACTTGAAATGGTCAAAGAATCATTCATGGTACATACAAAACTAAAGTAAATGCATTCAGAGCACCAGTCAGTGGATGGATTTTAGGCCATAACCAGTGAATCTGGATTTTTAGCACTATTCTCAGTCAAGTCATGAAAACACCAGTATCAATATTCCATAAATAACTACAACAAACCTGCTCTGTATCAGGTACTCATGGAAGCCCTACCATGTAATGAATGAGCTAACAATTTGTCTACGAGACAGTTCTATCACCAAGACCCTGCCTTCTACGCTGAGCTGGAGCACCAAGTCAAAACATTTTCAAAGACAAAGCTTTCAAAAACAATAAGAAGTTTGAAGACTGGCCACTATGATGGTATAGAGGGATAAAGACCTAACTAGTGCCAGAAAACCTAGGTTTGATTAGCTGTTTGGGCAACTGAAGTGGCAACAGGGATGGATGTGTATGCCCATCCTGGGAAGGAGGGTGTTCATCAGTGGTACTCCCTAAAAAGAGGGCTGGTCCATAGAGGGGGGATTTATCCTTGGATAATGAGCATGGGGAGATGGGGAAAGGAAAGTGGGCAGGCAATATAAAAAGAACTCCCATCCCAGATGGAAGCACAGCCAGCTGAGACCCCAGGATATCTTTAGGGTCAATAAATGGCACCAGCAAATATTAGAATTATCTGGGGCTATGAGGGTGACTGGTACACCCAGTGTGGACATAGGATACTGGGGACAGGGACACAACCATGAGGTCTGAAAATTAAAAAAAAAAAGTTTCCAGATCATGAGGTCCTGATTTCAATTCAGTCATTAAAATCTGCCAAGATATGCCATTTTAGGATTCTACTGTAGCTCAATGAGGAATCCCATTAACTCCCACAGTAATGCCCCCATGTTACCAGGCAGATGGTACACAAAGAGACATCAACAATTCACTACTTCCCCAAGATACTCAAAAGTCTTGATGCTAACAGCATTCACCTGGCTCAAATCAAGCACTGCAGTATAACAAATAGCTTTGCCACAGCTGATACTGCCCTACTGAGTCTGATGTCCCTCCCTGGCCAAGCAATCAAGGAGCCTCAATCCTCACCACTAACACCAGTGAGGTATGTGCACAGTAAAGTACAATTTCCCTTAAGAGCACACAGAGATCACAGTCAGTCTGGGGATAGTTTTTCTTTCTCTCCAGATCCCCAATAAGACTCCCCAATGGCACAGCTATAGGGTTCAGATCTTAGCCGAATGGTCAAGCCAAAATCTTGACCACCCTCTCTGTCCAATCATTGCCTCATGTCTCTGCCCAAGTAGCTGAAACACACACACACACACACACACACACACACACACACACACACACACACACACACACACACACACACACACACTTTGAGGTTTTTAGATTTGCAAACACCCCCCCCCTTGAAAACTCAAGCTAGTTTTTCAAGTGACCCTTGAGAAACATTGCTTGAGAGGATTGAGCCTATCTGGAAATACTTTACCGCATTCCCTGTCTTGACAGCCCATCTGCGTTGGCATTGCTAAACCCACTGCAGTGCTGCACCGACATATCATATGCTTACAGCCCTAGGCTCCACCTTAGTAACTTGGCATTTTGCTGTCTTGCATTGTTTAACCATGTTCGGGGATTGTGGTCTGTAACTACAGTAAATTTTCTTCCATACAGATAAGGCTGAAGTTTCTGCAGTGCCCACACTATGACTAGACATTCCTTTTCTACAGCTGCATAGCATTCCTCCATGTGTTGGAGCCTATGACTGACATAAACCACTAGGTGCTCTTCTACCTCTGAAGAAATCTGGCTAAGTAAAGCCCCCACCCCATGGTTTGAAGCATCCACCTGCACAACAAATTATTTGCTATAATCTGGACTGGCTAACACAGAGAGTCCTCCCAAAGCTTCTTTAAGCTTCTGAAATGACTGCTCAGATGCTGGGGTCCATGCTACTTTATCTAGCCTGTTTTTTTCCTTGCCAGGTCTATGAGGAGAGCAGCTATAGTACTATAACTGGGGACAAACTTTCTGTAGTACCTTCCTGTCTCTAAGTATGCCCTCACCTGCTTTTTGGTAATAGGTGCAGGCCATGCCTGAATGGCTTCCACTTTGGCAGGTTCTGGCCTGATCGTACCACTCTCCACTCTATATCTTAGGTAAGAGACCTCTCCCATACCCACCTGACATTTGCTAGGCTTAATGGTCAACCATGCCCTCTATAGTCTGCCCAGCACCTCCCTGACATGCTGAAGGTGTTCTTGCCAGGAATGGCTGTAGATGCCAATATCATCTAGGTAAGCAAGGGCAAAATCTCCTGCTCCTGTCAGGATATGCTCTACCAGCCTCCGGAAAGTCACTGGGACATTTTTCATCCCAAAGGGCATCTTTGTGAACTCATACAAGCCAAAAGGAGTCACAAAGGCTAACCTCTATCTAGCACTGGGAGTCAAGGGCACCTGCCAGTAACCCTTGGTAAGATCAATGGTGGTAAGATATTTAGCCCCATCCAGCTGCTCTAGGACTTCATCTGTCCTTCATCTGTCCTAGGCATGGGGTAAGCATCTGACACTGTGGGACTATTTAATCTCCTGTAGTCCACACAGAACCTGGTGCTGCCATCCTTCTTTGGTACCAGCTCCACTGGGGAGGCCCAGGGACTGTTGGACTCCTGAATTACCCCTAGTTCCAACATTTCCTGCATCTCCTCCCTCAGAGTCTGTTTGACTGTCTCAGACACTGTATAAGGGGCATGTCTAATAGGCCTTTAGGTCCTGTATCCACATGGTGCTGTATGAGGTGGGTGCACCCTGGTTTCCCAGTGAACATGTCTCCAAACTCCTGTAACACTGCTCAGATTTTTTGAACCTGTGTAGAGGATAGCTGATGGGAAATTGCTACCCCTTCAACTGAGGTATCAGTCCAAGCCTCACTGAGGAGAGCAGTCACAAGATCTCCCTCACTCTCCTCCTGCAATCCACTGCAAATACTCAGCACAAGGGCCTCCTTATCATGGTAAGGTTTCATCATGTTAACATGGCATAATTTGTGCCCCTGCTTCCTGCCTAGCAGTTCTACCATGTTGTTAACATTGCTGACCTTCCTACTACCTTGTAGGGTCCCTCCCAAGCTGCCTGCAGCTTGTTGTGTCTGACAGGAATGAGAACTATTACCTGCTACCCTACAGCATACTCACTAGCTTGAACATTTCTGTCATACCAGACCTTTATCTGCTGTTGGGCTTCTGCCAGGATCCCCCTGGGCCAAGCTCATGAGTTCCCTGAGCTATGTCCTGAGGTTTATGACATATGCCACAACAGACTCCTTGTGGGATTCACACTCACCCTCCCACTGATCTCAAATTAAATTTAGAAAACAATAGATGGGGCAAATATTTGTCTCAATCCCTCTTAAACTAGTCTGCAAATGCCTGTAGCATCATCTTGAGTGTAGAGTTTAACCTCTCAACAAGACTGTTAGTCTGGGGATGATAGGGGGTAGTCTTTAGGTGCTTCACCCCATAGTACTTCCACAGATAAGTCAGCAGGTCTGGCATGAAATTGGCACCTCTATCAGTCAGTATTTCTTTTGGGAAACATACCCTGCTGAAAATCTCTAACAAAGAATGTGCCACCTTTTCTGGTTCAATGAAGGACAGAGCCACTGCCTCAGGGTATCTTGTAGCATATATCATAATCTACTACACTGGGATATACTTTTTCCCTGTGGAACTTATGGTACTCAGAGGCCCCACAATATCCATAGCTACCCTCTGAAATGGCTTCTCAGTCACAGGCACAAGCATCAAAGGTGATTTCATCTTGTCTCCTACCTTGCCTACCTTTTCGCACTACTCATAGGTCCTGCAGTACCCTGTTACATCTCTGGAAATCCCAGGCCAATAGAAGTTCTGCATAATATGTCTCTTTGTACATTTTATGCCCATATGACCTGCAAAGGGAATATCATGTCTATGGCTAGAAGTGCCAGATGGTAGGCTCTGGGCACTACCAACTGCTGTATTCTCTCACACTTTAGCCATCCCTCAGGGGTCCACTCTTTATACAGTAACGCTTTATGCCAGTATACAGATTCCCCTTTTCCATGAAAATCAGGTGCCTCACTAGCTACCTCCCTCAGGCCTTGTAATGTAGGGTCTGAGAGCTGAGCCTGTCTCAACTCTCTCTTCTTAACCCTTCCCAGCTCCCTTGCCTCACTGTCAGCCTGGATACTACTACTCACCTCTGCCCTTGCAGTCACTCTGTCCAAGGGAACATCAGTACCAATAAGCAGCTGTAGCTCACCTTCAGTCTTACTACTACAGGGTAAATCCCTCCCTGAAGTAACCACCTCAACAATCTTGGCTGCAAGTGTGTGGTCTGTCTGGGTCTCCCCCAGGCTACCAGACCCACATGCTTGCCTCCAAGCCTGACTGTGGGTAACTGGATGAACACATGGTACTGCATTACCAAAATCATTCCTTATAAGGACATCTGCAGGATGGTAGTTTGGTACCGTTGTTGTCTCAAGACAACCTACTGTTGGCATTTTGTCATTCCCAATTTCTGGCTGTTTTGTTCCCCACCTTTCCACTGTGGATATTTATATGCTACATGCCCCACTGGTTGCATTTAGAACATTTAACCCTAGGTCCTGGACATGTACCTGCACTAGTGGCTTCCCCTGCTACTGGCAGATTTTGTTGGGGCAGTCTGGGCTGCCCACCATGAGTTCCATTAGACCCATGAGCAGCACTGTGTGTCCCTTTCCTGTGTAGTGATACCATGCTTCCTCCTGAACCAGATCCTCATGTCCTCAGGCAAAGTGTTAAGGGCTTGTTCCCTTACCAAAAGGTCTGCTAGCCCTTCAAAAGTGGTGGCCTGACATCCACTCACACACCTATGAATATAAGTGCTTAGTTCAGCAACATATTCACACACACTTTCATCTGCCTTGCATCTATGCTCATGAAACTTTTTCCTATAAGCTTCAGGTGTTAGCTTAAAAAATTCTAGCAAACAATTCTTTACAACACTGTAATTTAAAAAGTCATTATCATAAAGTGTAAACAGAACAGTTACAGCTTTACCATGGAGTAAGGGGGTCAGAAACTGTACCCACAGCCCTTGGTCAACATTATACTGTTTACATACCCTTTCAAACATATGAATGAAACTATGAAAACGATCCACCTCTGTTGCTTCTTGGGTTCGGCTACTCCATTCCCCATTACCTCCACAACTTTGGTGAAGAGTCAGCATCTCCTTTTCATGTTGCCTCTGCCTCTCATTCTCCTCAGCTTCTACATGTCTCAGTTTCTCTGCTGCTTCCATTTCCACACGCTTGGCCTCCAACTCAAGTCCCTTTAGCTCCAGATGGATTTTTAAGTCCTCTGTGGAAAGGTTGAGCTGTCCATTTTTTGAGAGTTGTACATCCCCACTGCCAGTCTGATCATCTTCTGGGTTACTTTTCTCTGATGCAGCTGTGACTAAAGCTACAATCATGTCTGCATTTGGTTTCCATGCACCAGCCCTTTAGCCTAGCACATCTCAGCCAACTGTCACCATGTCAGCTTGCCATACTCCTCTGTTGACATGCTTGCCTGTTCTTCCTGACTAACTAAACTAACAAAAAAAAATAAAACAATTGTGATATGTACTCTGAATGTTGACTGCATGGCTGATTTCGAGTACAAACACCTTCAGTGATCACTGTACACAAGCTACAGGAATTCAATATCCACACCACTACAAGAGAATTAATATGTGATGTGGCTATCTCACCACTATCAAACAATTAATATTTAATGTGGATATCCCACCACTGTCAAACAACTAATATGTGATGCCCCTTCCCTGGCCCAGCAGCCAAGGAGCCTCAATCCTCACCACTAACATCAGTGAGGGACTTGCATATTGGGAGGGTGACAAGTACACACACAGTAAAGTACAATTTAAGAGCACACAGATATCACAGTCAGTCTGAGGTTGGTTTCTCTCTCTCTCTCTCTCTCTCTCTCTCTCTCTCTATCTCTCTCTCCCCAGATCCCCATTAAGACTCCCCAATTGCACAGCTATAGGGTTCAGAGCTGATCTGAGTGGTCAAGCTAAAATCTCCAGCACCCTCTCTGTCCAACCAGTGCTTCATGTTCCTGCCCAAGTAGCTAACACATGCACACTCTTTGAGATTTGATTTATTTGCAAACACACAGATACTCCTGTGGAAGGCTGGCACAGGTTCACTAGCTATGCCCCTTTCTGCCCAGACTATAAGGTAGAAAGCACTGCCACCAACCACCCTTATCAACTGCTATAAGGCCCTTACAAAGGGTGACCAATTCTACTGTGTAATGTTACTGCTATCCAAATGGTAAGTGTGTCCAAGAATTGAAGGTTATTTAGGAGTGGCCTGTACAGTGTTACCAAATACATATGCAAGTACTCTAAGAGCTTAATTATCTCTAAGCAAAACCAGCCACAATTAAAATGTTTAAATATATTTAATAATACATAATAAAAGCACAAGCCAATACTCATTAACTCAACACAGTGACAATAGAGTTCAGAATCACAGGAAATATGTTAAAACAGCATTGCAGGACAGTCTCACATAAATACAGAAACATGTAGACTAATCTTGCTATATTCCTATCTCTAAGAGAGATACTATTATCTGCGTCTTACTTACAGAGCAAGGACAAGTGCTGAATGGATGTGTACAGGTCCAAAACAAGATACAAAATGCACTGACTTTCTCTCTGAGATAGTTCTTAAATTGCTAGCAAATGTTTCTGCTGGGTCATCTCAGATTACATCATTCTTGTCAATTCTGCTTTTAGTTTCCAGGCCAACAGGAACTTAAATATAACACCTCAGTGTCAAGAATATTTATCTCTTAGAAGTTGGCACTTATCTCTTAGAAACTTGCCTGGAACAGGAAATCATAAAACTGTTAAACACATTTACATTTGAAACCTGTAATTACCTCTGTTTCCAGACAATAGGAAAGCCTACAACTCTAGACACTGTGTCTGCTTTCAGCTGAAACAGAGATAACAGAGTTTTAAACAACTTCCACTTATTTTCTTAGAGTTTGCAAGTTAACTCTGTATATTTCAGCCTTTACAATTAACACATACATTTGCATAGGCATGTAGTTTATACACATTTCTGCTCTTTTCTAGCAGGGTGCAAAGTGGTTACAATCTTGAAGCTCACTACAGAACATAGTTTTCTTACATTTCTAAGGCAAGCATACAAATCATATTACTATTCACAAATGACATAGAATTATTTACAAACATTCTAGCTAGCTGGGCTGGTAGCCTTCACACCAAATATAGTGAATAATTCAGAGACCTAGAGGAATGACTGTCATCCCATCAGGTCTCTGGAATATCTATAAGAATGATTGTATGGAGTAATTAAGAGGCAATGTACAGCTCATTCTGTAGTGATCTAATGTTAAACAGCACAGTTTTAGCAAGTGCTGAATGGCAGCAGGTATTGTTCAAAGGTAGGGGATGGTAATATGCATGCTATGGGGAGCCCAAGATGGGGGGAAAACAGACTTAGCACTAAAGGATGTGAGTGTGTGTGGCAGGGGGGGGATGCTGAAACAGTAAGTATTGCCTAGGTGCAATTTCACCTAAGTCCAGCCCTGTACATAGAGTTATTGTAATGTATCATTGTTGCAACTAAATGCCAGTAACTGTAAATCTCCCTTTGTGAGATGAGTCAACATAGTGTGGTACACAGGCTTGTGTAATGTAAGGGCATTGAAGCTACAGGTCATTTTGTGTACTATTCCCTCTGTGAGATGGGCCAACATAGAGTGGCACACAGGCCTGTGTAATGTAAGGGCATTGAAGCTACAGGTCATTCTGTGTGTATTACTCCCATTGTGAAATGGGTTAACATAGTGTGGTACACAGGCCTGTTGTAATACAAGGGCATTTTAGCTACAGGTCAGTCTATATGTACTACTCCCTCTGTGAGATGAGCCAACATGGTGTGGTATACAGGCCTGTTTAATGTAAGAGCATTGAAGCTACAGTTGATTTTGTGTTTACTACTCCCTCTGTGAGATGGACAAACATAGTGTGGTGCACAGGCCTAATGTAAGAGTATTGAAGCTACAGGTCATTCTGTGTGTACTACTCCCTCTGTGAGACGGACCAACATAGTGTGGTACACAGGCCTGTATAAGATAAGGACATTGTAGTAGCTACAGGTCAGTCTATGTGTACTACTCTCTCATAGGTTCATAGGTTGATACTAGGCTATCGACCCTAGGGCCTGTACAAGCCTAGCCATAACAATTACCTGGCTATTTCTTCCCACAGTATTTACTTCCCTGGACCCCTGTCTAGCAGGGCGACTGATGGGATTCCCCAGGGTAAATTAACTATCTCCCATCCAGTCATCAAGGTTCCTTTTGAAGACAGCCAAGGAGGTGCTCTGCTTGACATGTATGAGCAGTGTATTCCAGAGTATGGGGAATCTCTGAGTCAGGAACGTATACCTCCAGCATGTTTTGTTCATTGTGATGACAAGGTTTATGTCCCTGGAGTGTGTGGCTCTGATGGATTGGGATTTCTTTAAGTGTAGCATGTTTAACAGCTCTAGGTTTGACATGGCCTTGTATGTTAAGCAGAGATCACCTCTGAGTAGACAATATGTGACAGAGTATAGCTGGAGTTTTTTTAGTCGGTCAGCATAGGGCATCTGCTTTAGGTCTGTGATTCTTTTAGTGAGGTGTTTCTGTGGCCTTTCCAGTTGTTGCAGATGTTTTGTAAGGTACATACCAAATGGGGCATTGTACTCTATGATGGGTCTAATGAGGGATGAGTACAGTGGGACAATGACATCCTTTTTTCTGGATGAAAAGCCCTTAGTGATGAGGTGTGCCACATAGAAGGATTTCCTGACTGTTGTGACAATGTGGTTATCAAAGGTGAGACCACTGCCCACCTGTGTTCCTAAGTCTCTTATCACACTTTTGGTGTTTAGTGTACTGCCAGCTATGTGGTAATTCATGGGTACATGTTTTTTCCTAAAGGGGATTAATATACACTTCTTGGCATTGAGCTTGAGCCCATGGCTCTGGCACCAAGCATCTGTTTCTGTAAGGCCTTTTTGTAGAATATCCACATCATTTTGGGATTCAATAATGGCTCCCAGTTTGCAGTCATCTATGAACTTTGTTAACCAGAGTTCCTTAGTGTTAGCTTGTACATCCAAAAAGTAGATGCCAAACAAGAGTGGCCCCAGGACTGAACCCTGAGGTATTCCACTTATCACTTGTCTGGAGCTGGATTTGGAGTCGCTACTTTTGCAGTGTGGGTTCTGTCAGTAAGCCAGTTGGCAACCAATCGAGTGATGTAGGGATTTATGCCCAGCTTAGTAAGTTTATCTATGATTCCAGAGTGGGGGGGTGTCAAAGGCCTTGGCGAGGTCTAGATAGGCTGTGTGGACCACCTTACCATCTTTCACAGCTCTGGAGACTGATTTGAAGACATCAATCAGGTTCAGGAGACACAATCAGCCCTTCACAAACCCAAACTGGGTGGGGTCCAGTGTTTGAAGGTTGCCAATGTCTTTATTTATAAGTTCCATGATAATACATTCCATGGCCTTGCAGATCAGGCTTGTCAGACTGATGGGACAGTAGTTCCCAAGATCTAAGGTGGATCCCCCCTTGTGGAGTGGGATAACTGTACCTGTGCACCACTCAGTGGGCACAAAGCCTGAGGTGAGGTTATGATTAAACATGACACTTAGGTGAGGTGTCAGTTCATTTTGTAGTTTATGTAGTATACAGCACAGGATGTTGTGTGGTCCCATGGATGCTGTATTCTTAGATTTGGAGAGTACTGTTTTTACCTGTGTGTCCATGATTACCAGAATTTGGCAATCTTTCGGTATTGAGATGGGCCCTTTAGGGGGTGAAAGGGGGGTGAAGTTGGCACTGAATCGATCTGCCAGTATATTGGCAATGTTCTTGGGATCATTATATTTAATGCCATTCTGTTGTAGCTCAGAGCAGATCTGAGCATTGCCATTTAGATTCTTGACATAGCTATAGAATGCCTTGTGGTTGTCTTTGGAATCTTTGGCAATTTTATTTTCATAACTAGCTTTGGAGGATTTTATGAAGGATCTCAGCTTCTTACTGAGGCTGGTAAGGGAGTTTTTTGCATCCTGGGATTTTCCTCTTTTCTGCAACAATTTCTTCCCTTTGTTGTAAAGTTTGTTTATGGCAAGGGACCACCAGACTGACTTCTTGTTTTTGGAGGAGAGTGTCTTGGTTTTATTGAGGATGGTACGATTCATGCACTAGTGGATGTGCACGTACAGTGCCTTAGTGTAGGATTCAGCAGTTGAACTTTCAGTTTCCGTCTGCATGGGTGTCATGAAGTTTGTTACTTCTGACTTGAGTAGCATGAAGTTGGCCTTGGAGAAGTTTTTATGGATGTTACCTTACTGGGGGGTGGGTGGGGGTGGGATGTGGATGCCAAAGATGATTAGCTTATGGTCAGATCTAACCAACGAGGGCATGACCACTGGTGTGGAACATAAATTTCCCATGTTGGTAATGACAAGGTCCAGGCTATTGGAGCCTTTGTTGGGACAATGGATTAGTTAATCCAGGGCATTGTAATTTATCAATTCCAAGAACCATTGGGCAAAGGTGTTGGTACACGAGTAGTTTTCCCAGTTAATGGCAGGGTAGTTGAAATCACCCAGTATTAGGGTGTTTGGTTGTATCTTAATATTTTCCAGTATGTTTAGCAAGATGTAGTGAGAATCTTGGGGCATGGTGGGGGATCTGTAGCAAGCTACAATTTGGATTGCAGTCTTAACTAGTGTTAGTTGCACCTGGAGAATTTCAGATGCATTGTGTTGGGCAACTAGCCTGGAGGTGTGAATATCCTTGGAGAATACAGACACTCCTCCACCTTTAGTGTTTTGGTCCTGATTTGGTGGCCGAAAAGTGTGGTAAGAGTTGTAGCATGGTATTGCAGGGGTGCTCTCTAGATCCTTGAACCAGGTCTCAGTTACTGCACAGATATCAATGTTCTCCATTTTTAGGAGTGCCTTGTGAGAGTGCATTTTGAGGTTTAGACTTCTAGCATTGAGTAGCATTACCTTCAGATTTTGCATACTTGTACCTGTTACGGTGGTGGTTTTGTCCTTTGAGCCTTGCCTAAAAAAGGCACTATAGGGGTGGCAAGAGCCTTAGCCAGTAACCTGAATCCCAGGAGCAACAGGTACAGACCATCTCTGGCAAAGCCTTGTGGTTTGTCGATCATGTCGTCCCAGGCAGACAGATACTGGATCCCCTTTGAATGACACCAGAAGCTTAGCCAATTGTTGAAGTCAATCATTTTGTCCTTATACTGTGGTATAATTCTGGGTGAAGGCTGGATGCTTCTCAGGGCTAGGGTCATACCTGCTTGGGTCACATGATCTGAGAGCTCTTCCATGTCTCTTTTCATGTAGTTCAGGGAGGTACCTCTCAAGTCATTCACTCCAACATGGCCAATGACAGAATCGTATTTGTACTTGTTGTGGAGTGTTTTGAGTGCATGCATTATGTGGCAGATCCTGGCACCCGACAGGCAGCTGACTGTAATTTTCTCCTTGTTCAGCCTGGTGAGTGGGACATCAGTGTGCCTGACTATAAAGTCACCTATGACTAAATGTTGGGTATGTTGTCTTGCCTTAGGTGCTGTTGTTGGGTGGAACACTGGTGTTATGAGCTATGTGATACTTTGGTTGTGATTGGTGCTTGTTTGCGTTTCAGATTCAGAGGTCCTTGTTGGTTGGGCAGGTTAATGTTAAGGGCCTTTGCATATGTGTGCTTAATGTTGCTATGTGTGGGTGATGGTGGTAAAGGTTTTGAAGGGCTATGTGTTGCTTGAGGTGTAGTGCAGGTGTTAACCTTCTCCTCTTGATTGTCTAGCACAATCTTGGCTGGAGAGAGCTTTGCTTTCAGTTTGGCTATGTAAGTGCATCTCTTGCAGGTTGTAGTGTTGGATGCTAGGAGGAGAGGGTTGTCTGTGCAATTGCTGCATTGCCCCAGTATGCCCAGATTAACCAGGTAGACAGGAGAAATCAATGCAAGCTGACTGTTGGACATGCCTGGTTAGGTGCCTTTTTTTCCCTTACTTTGGCAAGGTACTTTGCAATTATAGATGTTTAGTGCCTACGATCAGTTTGTCCTTATTAACAAGGAGAGTTGAGTGCTTGTACCAGTTTAAGGCTTCCTAGTGCTTTCTAGCAGGTTTTAGAGCAAGTGCTAGCCACAGGGACTCCAAACAGAAAGAGTCAGGAATTAATGCACTCTGCTCCTACTCTCACTAGGATCAGAATATAAGCACAGGTTCCAAGCTGTCACCTATAAAGCAGTTATTAAACTTTCTGGTGATCAGCAGTCTCCCACCAGGAGAAAACAGAATCACTAATCCCAAGATGACTACTGAGAGGCAGAATGTGGGCTGTCCAATAACTGGTGGTTTTGCAATAGATGCTTATAGGTAAGATAAAAAAAATGGTTTATCCTAAACACTGCAGTGCGCACTAGAGGAATTAGATGTAAAAGTAGGCAACTTAAGTTTTACCTGTCTAAAAAGTTAAGTTTTAGTGGAGAGTCACTATTTTTAAAGCAGTAAGATAGATTGAAATGGGGTGGTCACTTTTGTATTCTGGTACTATGAATGCTATAGGATGGCCAATAAATTTAAATAGTTGAAGGGGAGTGATTTCACAAAATTATAATTTTGTGCTTACTCACACAAGCCAGTAAAAGCAGAGAGGAAATGAGATATATGGTCAAATTAACATAAGGGGCAGGCAACTAGAAAGACAGTGAGATGGGCCAACATAGTGTGGTACACAGGCCTGTGTAATATAACAGCACTGAAGCCATATGTCATTCTGTGTGCACTACTGCTAAACGTTTGCAGCATGAACTGAAAGGTTGCTTAGGAGGGGTGGCAGTGACAGGGTGATACTTAGACTGAAAGTGCCTAGGGGGCCCCCTTACGTAACACTTGCTGGGGGCCACCAAAATGTTAGCACCTGCCCTAGTACTAAAGTTAAAAATGTCCAGCACTTAGGGTACTTCATAAGGACCCTATCAAATAATTCAATGAGGAATGTTCAAACCTTAATTAAAAGCAATAAGATAAAATTTTAAAGGAATGTTTTACAGTCCCTTAAAATTATACAAACAAGTAAAATGATAAAATGTGCTATTAAAAGAAGAGGACATATTTACTCTGGTATATCATGATACTAGAAAGAAAACATTGTTGAAGTTAAAGTGCCTCAAGTCATTTGTGCAGGCATTTGTTCAGACAGAAACAAAAAATCTGCAAGTGGCCAAGTAGATTAATAAAAATATGTATTTTAGCAACTGTCCACTCAAATTTTAATCAAAAAGATTGCAAACCTGATGGAGTAGTCCATCTCTTGGTAATTAGATAAGCAAACATAAATGACAGAGTTCTCAATATATAATGAAAGCTGCTGTGTCTCACTCATCAAAGCAACGTAAGCACTCAAGAAACAGCAGGAGCCACAAAAACCAAGAACAGGTCTCCAGTTTATTTATCTACATCTGCCGCCAGGGAGGCAGACCAGGTAGGACACGGGTTGAGTAAATGCCAGAGCTGGCTGGGACTGCCGAGGGACCACAGACCATGGCAGCTGCTGTACAGAATGAAAAAAGAAATAGATAGGAATAAAATAACAAACAGGAAATAATTTCAAAGGAATGGACAGTGGCAACGGAAGGAGCAGAGAGAGGGAGAAAAACATTGAAATAGAATTGATATGTGAAACACATTTAAAGAGTGATGTCTTTCAGCCGTATAAAACTACAGTCTTGCAAACTGCATGAGTGTCTGATGTAAATGTTGTATCTCACTAACTGCACGAGTGTATGATGTAAATGTCACTATGCATCTTACTAATTGCACGAGTGTGTGATGTAAATGTCACTATGCATCTTACTAACTGCATGAGTGTGTGATGTAAATGTCACTATGCATCTTACTGACTGCACAAGTGTATGATGTAAATGTCACTATGCATTTTACTAACTGCACGAGTGTATGATGTAAATGTCACTATGCATCTTACTAACTGCATGAGTGTATGATGTAAATGTCACTATGCATCTTACTAACTGTACGAGTGTATGATGTAAATGTCACTATGCATCTTACTAACTGCACGAGTGTATGATGTAAATGTCACTATGCATCTTACTAACTGCACGAGTGTATGATGTAAATGTCACTATACATCTTAATAACTGCATGGGTGTAAGATGTAAATGTCACTATGCATCTTACTAACTGCATGAGTGTGTGATGTAAATGTCACTATGCATCTTACTAACTGCACGAGTGTATGATGTAAATGTCACTATGCATCTTACTAACTGCATGAGTGTATGATGTAAATGTCACTATGCATCTTACTAACTGCACAAGTGTATGAAGTAAATGTCACTATGCATCTTACTAACTGCACAGGTGTATGATGTAAATGTCACTATGCATCTTACTAACTGCATGAGTGTATGATGTAAATGTCACTATGCATCTTACTAACTGCACGACTATATGATGTAAATGTCACTATGCATCTTACTAACTGCACGAGTGTATGATGTAAATGTCACTATGCATCTTACAAACTGCATGAGTGTATGAAGTAAATGTCACTATACATCTTAATAACTGCATGGGTGTAAGATGTAAATGTCACTATGCATCTTACTAACTGCACGAGTGTGTGATGTAAATGTCACTATGCATCTTACTAACTGCACGAGTGTATGATGTAAATGTCACTATGCATCTTACTAACTGCATGAGTGTATGATGTAAATGTCACTATGCATCTTACTAACTGCACAAGTGTATGAAGTAAATGTCACTATGCATCTTACTAACTGCACAGGTGTATGATGTAAATGTCACTATGCATCTTACTAACTGCATGAGTGTATGATGTAAATGTCACTATGCATCTTACTAACTGCATGAGTGTATGATGTAAATGTCACTATGCATCTTACTAACTGCACAAGTGTATGATGTAAATGTCACTATGCATCTTACTAACTGCACGAGTGTGTGATGTAAATGTCACTATGCATCTTACTAACTGCATGAGTGTATGATGTAAATGTCACTATGCATCTTATTAACTGCACGAGTGTATGATGTAAGTGTCACTATGCATCTTACTAACTGCATGAGTGTATGATGTAAATGTCACTATGCATCTTACTAAGTGCACGAGTGTATGATGTAAATGTCACTATGCATCTTACTAACTGCACGAGTGTATGATGTAAATGTCACTATGCATCTTACTAGCTGCATGAGTGTATGATGTAAATGTCACTATGCATCTTACTAACTGCACAAGTGTATGATGTAAATGTCACTATGCATCTTACTAACTGCATGAGTGTATGATGTAAATGTCACTATGCATCTTACTAAGTGCACGAGTGTATGATGTAAATGTCACTATGCATCTTACTAACTGCACGAGTGTATTATGTAAATGTCACTATGCATCTTACTAGCTGCATGAGTGTATGATGTAAATGTCACTATGCATCTTACTAACTGCACAAGTGTATGATGTAAATGTCACTATGCATCTTACTAATTGCATGAGTGTATGATATAAATGTCACTAAGCATTTTATTAGCTGCACAATTGTATGATGTAAATGTCACTATGCATCTTACTAACTGCACGAGTGTATGATGTAAATGTCACTATGCATCTTACTAACTGCACGAGTGTGTGATGTAAATGTCACTATGCATCTTACTAACTGCACAAGTGTATGATGTAAATGTCACTATGCATCTTACTAATTGCATGAGTGTATGATATAAATGTCACTAAGCATTTTATTAGCTGCACAATTGTATGATGTAAATGTCACTATGCATCTTACTAACTGCATGAGTGCATGATATAAATGTCACTATGCATCTTACTAACTGCATGTGTGTGTGATGTAAATGTCACTATGCATTTTACTAATTGCACGAGTGTGTGATGTAAATGTCACTATGCATCTTACTAACTGCATGAGTGTGTGTGATGTAAATATCACTATGCATCTTACTAACTGCACGAGTGTATGATGTAAATGTCACTATGCATCTTTCTAACTGCACGAGTGCATGATGTAAATGTCACTATGCATCTTACTAACTGCACGAGTGTATGATGTAAATGTCACTATGCAGCTTACTAACTGCACAAGTGTATGATGTAAATGTCACTATGCATCTTATTAACTGCACGAGTGTATGATGTAAATGTCACTATGCATCATACAACTGCACGAGTGTATAATGTAAATGTCACTGTGCATCTTACTAACTGCACGAGTGTATGATGTAAATGTCACTATGCATCTTACAACTGCACGGGTGTATGATGTAAATGTCACTATGCATCTTACTAACTACATGAATGTGTGATGTAAATGTCACTATGCATCTTACTAACTGCACGAGTGTATGATGCAAATGTCACTATGCATCTTACTAACTGCATGAGTGTATGATGTAAATGTCACTATGCATCTTACTAACTGCACAAGTGTATGATGTAAATGTCACTATGTATTTTACTAACTGCATGAGTATATGATATAAATGTCACTATGCATCTTACTAACTGCATGTGTGTGTGATGTAAATGTCACTATGCATTTTACTAATTGCACGAGTGTGTGATGTAAATGTCACTATGCATCTTACTAACTGCATGAGTGTGTGATGTAAATGTCACTATGCTACGATGTGCTTTTTAAACAGGATGGGCACACAGAGCTGTCCTGACTTGCATAGCTGTGGCCATGGTAGTTGTGGGAAGGAATACTGATTAACCAATACAAATCTGGGAGAAGATACCAACCCTTTGCCCACCTAAAATTCTAGCCCTATCCTGAACTCTAACAATAGCAGGAATCAGACTGCAAAGGTCACACACAGACAACATATTCTAAATAGCACCCAAACTACACTGTGAATACCCTATACATCTTAATATCAGCACTATACCAGTACAAGGGGACATTCATGCCCCAAACTGCATTACAAATACCTTGTACACCTTAATATAGGCACTTTTACCTATACGAGGTGACACTCAACATGCTGTTGCTAGATAGCTTATGCAGTAATGCACACTCCTAAGACAAATGTAATTACAGAAATTAAAGAAATAATATGCACCACTGTGCTTACAAAGTCATAGGAATAGGTTCATAGGTTCATAGGTTGGTACTAGGCTATTGGCTCTAAGGCCTATGCAAGCCTAGCCATAACAATTCCCTGGATATTTCTTCCCACAATATTTACTTCTCTGAGCCCCTGTCTAGCAGGGCAACTGACATGATCCCCGGGGTGAATTTCCTATCTCCCATCCAATCATCAAGGTTCCTTTTGAAGATGGCCAGTGAGGCACTTTGCTTGACATGTATGGGCAGTCTATTCCAGAGTATTGGGAGTCTCTGGGTCAGGAACCTATCCATCCAGCATGTTTTGTTCATTGTGATGATAAGGTTTAGATCCCTGGAGTGTGTGGCTCTGAGGGATTGGGATTTCTTTAAGTGGAGCATGTCCAGCAGCTCAGGGTTTGGCATGGCCTTGTATGTTAAGCAGAGACTGCCTCTGAGTAGACGATATGCCACAGAGTATAGCTGGAGTTTTTTTAGATGGTCAGCATATGGCATCAGATTTAGGCCTGTGATTCTTTTAGTGAGGTATTTTTGTGGCCTTTCCAGCTGTTGCAGATGTCTTGTGAGGTACATACCAAATGGGGCATTATCATATCTCCCAATCTTATAGAGCATAAAATCTGAACAAAGCTTAAAATGATGCGGGGACAGATTTTAAATATTGCTTTTACAAACTTAGAAAGTTGATAGAATAATAGGTTTTGCATTAGCATGAATTTTCTGAAGAATGTGCAGTTTTAAACTCAAATGTTTGTCATTGTTTAATGACTTCAGTGGTCAGCTATTTGCCAGAAAGGTACAGACTTTAGGAGGAACACATCTGCAATCTTTGTTAGCCAGAGTCCCTTAGTGTTGGCCTGTACTTCAGAGAAGTAGATGCCAAACAAGGGTGGTCCCAGGACTGAACCCTGAGGTACTCCACTTGTCACTTGTCTGGAGCTGGATTTGGAGTCAGCTACTTTTACAGTCTGGGTTCTGTTAGCAAGCCAGTTGGCAACCCATCAAGTGACATAGGGATTTATGCCCAGCTTAATAAGTTTATCTATGATTCCAGAGTGGGGGATGATGTTGAAGGCCTTGGTGAGGTCCAGATAGGCTGTGTGGACCGCCTTACCCTCGTCCACAGCTCTGGAGACTGATTCAAAGAAGTCAATCAGATTCAGGAGACAATATTGGCCCTTCACAAACCCAAACTGGGTGGGGTCCAGTGTTTGAAGGTTGCCAATGTCTTTGTTTATAAGTTCCATGATAATGCATTCCATGCCCTTGCAGATCAGGCTTGTCAGACTGATGGGACGGTAGTTCCCGGGATCCAAAGTGGATCCTCCCTTGTGGAGCGGGATAACTGTAGCTGTGCGCCACTCAGTGGGCACAAAGCCTGAGGTGAGGCTATGATTAACATGACACTTAGGTGAGGTGCCAGTTCATTTTGTAGTTCAAGTAGTACATAGCCTGGGATGTCATCTGGTCTCATGGATGCTGTATTCTTAGCTTTGGAGAGTGTGGTTTTTACCTGCGTGGCCGTGATTATCGGAATTTGGCAATCTTTTGGTATTGAGATGGGCCCTTTAGGGGGTGAGAGGGGAGTGCACTTGACACTAAATCGATCTGCCAGGATATTGGCAATATCCTTGGGATCAGTATATTTAATGCCATTCTGTTGCAGCTCAGATCAGATCTGAGCATTGCCATTTAAATTCATGATATAACTATAGAATGCCTTGTGGTTGTCTTTGGAATCTTTGGCAATTATAGTAAGTTCAAGGCTACTGAGTCTTCTGACCAATACACCTCACCAGTACCCACCCTAGTGTGTGCGGCCCCCTTTCATGGGGGGCTAGGCCAGTTAAACATGGGGTGAATTTAAATACCTGTTCAATTATCCAGGTCCTGTCTGAAGGAAGATAGTGTATCACACTACCTTATCAGCTGCAAGAGTCTATTTCAGAGGTGAAGTTGTTGCTGAGTAATGAATCTGATTCTCCACCTCACTTTATTGGTCTACTGAAGCAGGCTGAGTTCCTTTGTTCTGGTATTTGTAGATCTGCTTGATTTATGAAGGTACAAGAGATTTTGGACAACTGCATTCCTAACTGCTTGGAAGGCAAGACAAAGGTCTCATCTGTGTAGCATATAAGAGAAAAGAGGGACACTGTTTCTAGTCTTTTCTGGTAACTTACTGATTTTAAGCCTGCGATCTTCTTTGATAGGAACCTCTGGGTTCTTTTCAACACTTTGATATGTATGGTGAGGTACATCCCAAAGGGGGCATTGTGTTCTAAAACTGGTCTGATCAGTCCTAAATACAATAGGGCAATTACAGCTTTAGACCTGAATAATATTCCCTTGGCAATCAACTTCACCAGGTAGAAGGATTTCCTGACAATCATTGCTACACAATGATTAAAAATAGGAAATTATTGACCCAAATTCCTGAGTCTCTGCCTACATTTTCATTTTGAAGTGGGACATTTTTAATGGTGTATGCTAAGGAGATGGTTTGTCTGACGTATGTGACACTGTTACAGTTTTAGCATGTAATTTAAGTCCAGTTTCAGTACACCAGGCATTTATAAGTGTAACTTTCTGCTGGAGGGCTTCCGTCCCCCAATTTGTAGTCATTCACAGACTAAGTCAGGCATAGGTCTTGATTTTTAGTTCATAGGTCAGAGAAATAAATGCTGAACAAAATCACTTCCAGCACTGAGCCCTACAGGAAAGCTCTGGTCACCTTCATGTTCTCTAACTTCGACCCTGCCACCTGCACCATGTGGGTTCTGTCTTTTAGCCAATTAGCTACCAATCCTACCTCATGGGGTCTATTTGTGATATATTTAATTTATTAATTATGCAAGATTGGGAATTGTTGCCCTTTGTCTGACAGTGACTTTTCATTAAAGGTGCAATATTTTGTGATGCATTGTTTGATTTTGACTTTTGCTTAGAATTAATCCTTACAGGTTTAGAAGCCATAGGCAAGGATTTCTTTACAATGTCAGCATATGACATTATGTTATGTGTCAGGGTTGTGTGCACAGCATGTGTTGCATAAGTGTGATGCTCATAGCATGTGTATTTTTGTGAGAGTCAGGACTCCATATATCTTAAATATTTGCACCTATCACAAACAGAAGTTGTTTGTGTTAGTAAGAGTTGATTATCTGTGAGTATAAGACAGTTGCTACACTGCTTTTGTATAATTAATGTTATGAGGCTGGTAACAGAGGATTTTGTCCATTATAAAGTAAAACTTGTTTTGATTTACAGAGCTGCAGTGCTTAAATAAAAAGAGATCCATGGAATATTGAGAAAGCCATCAGTTAAGGGGGAGGGTAGTGTAATTAAGTATTAATGCCTATTTACGTATATAAGTAACTTGTGGTTAAGTGTGATTATGATAAGCACATCCCTGGAACCTTGTATAGTAGTAGTGTTGAACTTCTTTGCAGTAAATATGATCCACGTTGCACAATGCAGCACCACTGGGTGTGCTATGAGCTACTTTCACAGTGCTCCACTTGTTATGTAGCTATGCACAGCTTGCGACACCGGTATGAAGCAAGAGCTTCTTTACTGAGAGGATTTGGGTGAGTTGTTTATATTAGGACAAGTCTGTGTCTGTGAGATGCATGTTTCAACTCTGCTGCACTAAATGCACCTTTTCACAATATAAAATGACCAGTACTGTTTATCTTCCCTGCCACATTTAGCCTTCTCACACTAGAATAATCACTGCAAGCACCAGATGGCTCACATACTTGGTTAAAACTGAATGTTTGCTGTAACTTGAAAAGTAATGAAAAAGACAGCAGCACTAACATTCACTTAACAGCAGAGAAACCATTCGGAATGAGGTACAAACTATAAAACAAAATTTCAATTTCTGTACCTTCAAATTCAGAGAAAACACAGTTAAGATGCAGAAAAGTACAGAAAAAGGACAGAAACCACACAAAACTGAGTTACGTAGCTACCCACACCACAGAAACCACTTCAAATTCAGTGCAAACTGTAAAAAGACTGCAATTAATAGCTCTGACATAAAATTCAAACTTACACTGTGAAATGCAGAAAAAATGACAGAAACCACTAAAACTGATGTAAATAGGTAAGTAGCTTTAAGTGCAGTAGAATAAATATACTTTTCAATTTACTGGTTTCAAAATTAAGTGAAATGCCACTTTGTTTTTTAGCTTGAGCACATGAATTCAGTTTCCTGAAATCAAGACAGCAAAGGCTCTTCCACACATGCAATATAAAATAAACAGGCAAATGAAAGAACCAATGAAAGACAGGTGAATCTCTAATCAATAGTGATTATCTTCTGCAGAACTTTAGCAATTAGCCTCCTACTACTAGGATTACCACTAACAATTCTAGATGACCCACACACCTGGCCAAAACTGAATGTTTATCGGGGTGTCCAACCTTTTGGCTTGCTGGGGCCGCATTGAGTGAACAGAAATGGTCTTGGGGCCGCATATAAAATATATCATATAGTTAACTCTTTAGTTGCTTAGGAAGACCACAGTCGACCTCCTGGCTATACTGTAGGTGCATTTGAACAATGAATAAATGTAATAAATGCCTAATATTTGCCTTAAAATTCTAATTCTCATTCTAATTCTAATTCTCTTATCTAACAGTTAACTCTAACATCTTAGTTAATATATCTATATCTATATATATCTATGTTGTTGTTGTGTCTTTCGGCTTGGGGGTCACCACAGCGGAACTCTGGTCTGCTAATGTTTGGTAGTGGATTTTTACGTGCCGAGTTACCATCCCTGACGCACAACCTTCAACGAAGGCACGCTCATTCATGCATGCCTCCACACAGAAGATGCTCTAGCTGAGAATTGAATGGGACAACGTCTTGCTGTGAGGTGACAACACTACCGCAGCACCACTACCGCGGGTCATCTATATATCTAGATACATCTATATATCTTTATACATCTATATATCTATATACATCTATATATATATATATATATATATATATATATATATATATATATATATATATATATATATATATATATATTTTTACAAATAAACATATTCACTACAGCACTAGCATTTCTCACTGGGAAAACCATTCCAGCAGTCCAGCTACGTAAAATGTCAACATCAGCAGTCCTACAGTACTATAATCCACAAAAATAAGCCAACAAATTTACAATAAAGTAAAGAATTCACATTACTGACTTAATAAAACAATTCTGAATAAGCTACAAGAGGGTCTCACCCAAACAAATAACTGGTGCCAGAAATAAGACCTCAAGCTAAATGCCAGCAAATGCATCATCATCCCCTTTGAGGAGAGTGATGTCCCCACAAATTATCACATTAATAACAATGTTGTAAGCACGCAATAAGTTGTATGGTACTTGGGCACCCAGGTTGATAGAAACCTGACTTTTGACCACCACATTGTCTCCGTTGTAAGGAAAGCTTTTTACAAGGCCCACTTCATTAGTAAGGTTATCTCATTCAGGGACAAGGAGGTCATAACATTCCTGTATTCTTCCTTTACAAGAGCCATTATTGAGTACAATGTTTCTTTTGGCATGTGCCTCAGCAAAACACCCTGCCAAAAGAAAGACTACAACCATTTCTGACAAAAAAGGTCAAAGGACTAAGTTCCCTTAGTTATCCAAACAGACTAAAAAGCTTCTTGCTTTCCTCTGTCTCTCACTGGCCCCTATAAAGTCCATCATTGGCTTGCTTTCCAGGCTTAGAAAGATCCTGCCTTAAGAGACTTCCTCTACCTCAGAAATACTGGTTATACATAAAATGCTCACTACAAAGACCACAGCCTTCACTGCAACATAAACAAGCCACTTTTTATGTACAGGTTCTTGACACAAAAACCTTCAACTTCTGTAAAAAGCTCCTCTCATTATCAAACAATGTAGTTCAGCAACATGATGGCTGGATGGATAACCATAAATGTAGTCCTTGGGTAAGTAGCATAGCCTTCATCAAACCAGATGGAAAATCCACATACTAACCTTTCCCAGCTGCATGGCTAAGATCTAATATTGGTTACTCAAGTCTAGTTGCCCAAGAAGAGGGGCATGTTTAACTAAGAATTCCATTTCCATGAATTAGTACAATGTAATTGGTCCCCACTAAAATTTCTCCCACTTAATGAAGCAGTAGAATACTTCAATTCCACTTTCTTATCTATCCTGGATCACCATGCCCCTAGTCGAACTATTAGAACCAAAGCTAAACCAGCTCCCTGGCTAACCAACAACACTAGGCAGAAAATCAATCTAAGAAACAAATCTTGGGCTAAATGGCGTTCCACTAAGAATCCAACTGACCACCAAAACTTCAGAGAGCTTAGAAACAGTACAAAAAAGCCATCCTGACAGACAAAAAAAACTACTACCTTCAACTACAACAAACCTCCAAAAAGGAACCTAAAAAGTTCTGGGCAAGTATTAATAATCTCCTATCCCCAGGCCAGTCTATCACACCTAACCCTCAAGATTCTAACCCAGATAATCCCACACAAATAGTCAATGACTTCAATTCATTCTTCACTAATACTATCCAAACTATTGCTAGTCACCTAACTCCTGACCCCTCTAAGCTACTCCTACCTGCTTTAAATGCATCTCCTTCCTTTCATTTCCAACCTGTATCAACCTCCTTCATCTTATCACTGCTCAAAAAACTAAGACCTACCACCCCCTCTGCAGACAAACTTCCTGCTGAATTCTTACAAATAGGAGCAAATGCTATTTCCTATCCCATTTCTATACTGATAAATAGATCCATAAATGAAGGTATTTTCCCCTCTATCTGGAAGATATCTCACATCATCCCTCTACACAAAGGAGGTAAGTCTAATGACCTCTCTAACTTTCGTCCCATAGCACTTCTATCACCTATAGCTAAAATCATGGAAAAATGTATCCACAAGCAACTTCTTAACCACCTTCTACATCACAGCCTACTTGCTAACTGTCAGCATGGTTTCAGACCCTCCCACAGCACTACCACTGCACTAATCTCCTTTACCAACTCGAGCAACTATAACCGCAACAATAATTACCTATCATTAGCAGTCTTCATTGACTTATCTAAAGCATTCGACATGGTTAACCATAAACTTCTTCTACACATACTAAAATCTCTCTCACTTGATCCTCCGTCCTTAACTTGGTTTACATCTTACCTAGAAAACCGTCAGCAAGCAGTTCTCTGGAAAAATGTACTATCTAATCTCCTTCCTATTTCTTTAGGTGTACCTCAGGGCTCTATCTTAGGTCCCCTTCTATTTTCTATCTTTATTAATGACCTCCAATCAGCTAACCCAAACACTACCTGCATACAATACGCAGACGATTATACTATAATCTGCACTGCTAATTCACTAAATGAACTCCAGTCACTCACCCAAAAAGCTTTTACCACTGTTGAACAATGGTTCTGCAACCGTTGCCTACTCCTTAACGCCAAGAAAACCAAACTGCTATTGTTCTCACCTTCCCATAAAACTGCCACACTCAATTTAACTCTTACTTCCGCTGACAACACCCTTATTTCTCCAGACATAACTACTAAACTATTAGGAATAACTATTGACAATAATCTTAGCTTTGACTCCCACATCAACAACACTATCAAATTAGTCAATAAAAAAATCAGATCCCTTTACAGAATCAAGCCCTTCCTTACACCTGAAGCAAGGACCACCTTAGCCAGATCTCACCTTATCTCTACTCTTCTATATGCTTCCCCCATCTACACTAATCTCTCCAAAAACAACCTCAAGAAACTAGCAACATCTTACTATAACATTGCTAGATTTGCTTCTGGATCCCCATTTAGAACTCACCATTGTCTGAACTTAAAACTACTAGGTTGGCTTGAACTTCCAAACCAACTCATTCTGCAACAGTTCTTAATAGCTCACAAGATCTTATACCATCCAACTAAAATACCTATACTCTCTAACCTCATTTCACCATGCAACAACCTGAAACATCTACGCTCTTCCAACAAACTACTGATTAATATAACCAAACCCTCTAACTCTGCAGGTGACTGTCTCTTTTCCAACTCTGTTGGAAAAATGTGGAACAATCTACCCTCTGATATTACATCTTTATCCTCTCTCCCACTTTTTAAAAGACAGTTGAAAATTCATCTCAACAAACACTGGCTTTGCTCCTGCACTAACCCAGCTTAACTCTTCCACTTCCTCTCAATCTATTATTTTTCCTTAATTCTTACTATCTCTGCTCCCTTACCCTTGCAAGGTCTACCTGATATAAAAACTTTATAGATATATGTTATCCCTCACATACTGTATAACTATAGCAAAAAGAAAAAAAAAAAAAACTTTAATTAAGATATTTTGTTCTTTATATTTTTTGATTTTTGCTCTTATTGTATTTGTGTACATAGTATAATCACAACCTCTTTCTCTATCTGTTTGTATTGTATTGCCTATCTTTGTTTAAACTTATCATAACTATTGGAGCTTTTCTCCCCGGGCCTCTACTGAAAATGGACATATATCCAGCTAGACTAGCCCGGTCAAAAAATGTAAAATAAAAAATAAATAAAATTTGCAAAATTACATTCAGTCTTCTTCTGGCTTTTTCCCAGTTAGGGGTCGCCACAGCAGATCACCGTCTGCTCATGATTGGCAGTTGAGTTTTACAATGTTGAGTTGCCAGCCCGGCGCCCAACCTCCCACAGAAGGCACACTCATGCACACACTCACAGCTAGGGCCAATTTAGTGTGTCCAATCCACCTATAGCATGTCTTTGGGATGTGGGAGAAAACCAGAGCACCCGAAGGAAACCAACCTGATCACAGGGAGGACAGGCAGACTCCGCAGATCACCGCAGACAGTATTTTTATTTTGAAATACAATACAATGACACCCTGTGGACTGAATAATAAAAGAAACTGGAGGTGTCTGCTTTAAAACTTTTTTGAACATAATTGTTTAATTAATTGCTTAATTAATTGCTATGAGTATATATATATATATATATATATATATATATATATATATCCATTCTTTCAGTGAGAATGTATACTCTTGAAAGGTGGTTACAACAAGGCGCTGGAGAATAAAGAATTTGCTTTTGGATTTGACTTTGGTTCCTGTTTATCGATTCCTGACTTATGAAGATTTTGCTGTTTTGGTATTGTTTTGGATCAGAGTTGTTTCTATCTGAAGGTGTGTGGAGTGGAGTTTGTGTAGTTAAGAGGTATGAGTTCATGTTCAATACAACACTCTCCCTGTCAGGAAAGCCGCAATTTAATGAAGGTGTACTCTTAATGTAGGATATATTTGTGAGCTAACTTGTTTGTGTTCAGTAGGTAGACTGATCATTGTTAGCCTCTTTGTGCATGCTTCTCTCCCTCTCTCTGTCATGCACACATATACACACATACACGCACACACTCTTCTTCTACTTTCACGCACAAAATTCTGCTTTCATGCATGCACTCACGCACTCCTTACTTACCTATTAACACAGGTAATTGCTGTCCCTTTCAAAGGCAACAGCGGTAAATCCATATATGAGTCCCTCTTCAGCGAGAACACACACACACACACACGCACTGATTGTTCGGCGCAATATAATGGCGTAAACACACTGACCCTTTTTTGGCTCAAAAACAAAACTAGAAGGGTGCTTTGGTGCATGCACACACCGACATTAGCATTACAGGTCATGGGAGCGAAAAACACAAAACAAAAAAAGTGTTTTGGGGCATGTGTACATCGATGTTGCAGTTAGAGGTTGAGGGCTGCATGGAAGAGCTCTGAGGGCCGCATGCAGCCCACGGGCCGCAGGTTGGACACGTCTAGTTTATCATATCATTGAAAAGTGACTAAAAGTGCAGAAAGATTGATTAATTCACTTAACAGCACAGAAACTACTGTCATACAATACAGAATGCTATTTTCCTGTATGACCTCCAGAGCTGTAAAAAAAAAAAAATACCAATCACTAACATCAGGTAAAAGACATGCATTTACTATGCAGAAAATCAATGCCTGTGCAGACTGGACAGTTGCTATACATCTCGGGTCCCTTAGTTTGACCTCTACTAAGCAATGTCTATGAAGGTCAGGATGGCATGTGCAGGCCACTATAATTGTGCCAGCACTGCTCACCAGAATGGAGTTTACCAGTGGCATTGGACATCACACTGGTAAGACTGTGCAGGTACCCATGGCATTGGACATCACACTGGTAAGACTGTGCAGGTACCCATGGCATTGGACATCACACTGGTAAGACTGTGCAGGTACCCATGGCATTGGACATCACACTGGTAAGACTGTGCAGGTACCCATGGCATTGGACATCACACTGGTAAGACTGTGCAGGTACCCATGGCATTGGACATCACACTGGTAAGACTGTGCAGGTACCCATGGCATTGGACATCACACTGGTAAGACTGTGCAGGTACCCATGGCATTGGACATCACACTGGTAAGACTGTGCAGGTACCCATGGCATTGGACATCACACTGGTAAGACTGTGCAGGTACCCATGGCATTGGACATCACACTGGTAAGACTGTGCAGGTACCCATGGCATTGGACATCACACTGGTAAGACTGTGCAGGTACCCATGGCATTGGACATCACACTGGTAAGACTGTGCAGGTACCCATGGCATTGGACATCACACTGGTAAGACTGTGCAGGTACCCATGGCATTGGACATCACACTGGTAAGACTGTGCAGGTACCCACTTCCTACTGTTGATTCTTATGAGTCCCCAGTCTGGCA